>NW_010322286.1:0-2162 GCF_000700745.2 Antrostomus carolinensis
GGGGTTGCTGCATGGCTGCATGTGGCAGCGGGGCTGCGACAGTGGCACTGCAAAGCCCTGGAGAGAGATTTCAAAATGAAATAAGAGATTTCAAAAGAGGGATCTCCAAAAAAAAATAGTATTTCTTTTGAAATAGAAATGAGGCAGCAGAGCTGGCATCCTCGAGGCAGGAGAGAAGAGACTGAAAGCCGCTCTGTGTGTATGTTCAGAAAGAAACAGCATGTCCCAGTGGAGCAGATGTGAGTGGCCAATACGAGCAGACGAGCAATATGCACTAATGCAGGAAATTCAACTCCTGGAGGCTGCTCAGAGGAGGACGGCAGCAGCACGGCAGCAGCAAAGGGAAGGGTCCAGCCCTGCCCAGGTCACCCAGCCCCACAAGCCCCACTGCCCAGGAACCGGAGGTCTATCAGGCCCCAAGCCCTCCCCAGCCTTGAGATCTTGATTGACTCTCCCACTGCCCCAGACGCTTCTCAGCGGTATGGAGACGTGGTGCCCGGAGCCACTTCGGGATGGGGCCCCTTCCTTCATGCTTTCGCCCTGCCCACGGCCAGAGCTGCTGCCAGAAGAGGAGAAGGACGAAGAGGGAGCAGCGAACCTGGAGGCTGGACGCACCCCAGCCGGCTTCAACCAGGTCAAAGCAGATCCTCCGGTCACCAGCTGGAGGAGGCACCGCGGGCTGCCATCAGCTCCGACCCGACCCAAACGCAGTATCACAAAGCTCCATTCTCATTGGTTCATGATGCGCCTCCCTCGACCAATAGGAGGTGGCGTTTAGGATCCCCGGTGCCTCCATTCCCACTCGCCTCGTGGCCCCCGGGGGCAGTGACGGGCCAGAGCCTGAAGAAACCAGATAAAGCAAAACTGGAGGAACCAACGCAAAATAAACCTGAAAGTTTCATCTTCACAAGCTGCGCTCTAGGCAGAACAAAAGGAAAAATAAAATAGACTTTATTTTAAAAAACAAAATGCCTTTTTTCCAGGAAATGCCTGGAACACACCTTTAATTAAGTCAACAAGAGAGAAATTTTGTGTTTCTTTAATTCATTGTTGTTTCAATCAGCCATTTCCAAGAGGCATCTCAGCCTGCAAGAAGCCTCCACAGCAGATGGAGAAGCCAGGGCTGCACTAGATACAAATATTTCTCCAGAAATTGTTCTTTCTCTGTATTTCTGATACTTACATATAAAAACATAAAAACTCTATTTTATGGACTTGGACTAAACAAATTGTGAAAGATTACACACTTTAAAATAGACACAAGCTAAATGTCATTATGTCAGTTGTTCTTAGAAGTGCAGAGGTGAGCAGACACGAAGATTATTCAAGAAGATCAGTGAAGACAGTGACCATAGTGGGACCAGTGGCTGCAACTTCTGAAGACCCACTGAGACGAGACGAGAAGAATCAGCTGTGTTTGAAGTCCACTGTGGACTTTTATAGAATTTAAAATTGATGAGAAACTTGAAACTGAGGGTTCATGGGAAAACACCAAGAACTTTGAGAAGAATAACTATTGTATAATGTGAAATTTAGCATACACAGAGCTTGATTTTTGCAATGCCTTTGCCACTCACTGAGGTGATGGCCCAACTCTGAGCTGTCACTAAAGCAAACCTGGAGTTACCCACAGACTGAGTCAAATTCCTTTAACACCAACTCTGTTCACTGCTGTTAGGACAGGAAGATTCACTATTACTTACACAACGTCAGCTATGGGGACAATGAACTCCATCTCAGCCACACCCAATACACATTCTGAGCATAAAACCAAACAGTCTTGCTTTGGAAACTATCTACTCCCTTCCTTACAGCACCGCTGCAGGGGGGAGACCACCTTGTGAGGCTGCAGGAGAAGGTTGGACCAGGGCCTGAATGCCCATAAAGCCCAGCATGGTTCTGAAACGGCAAAGACCGCTGCTGGCTCCTGCTGAGGACTCACCGTTGCCAGGCAAACAACGGAGGCAGCAGCACTGACACAGACAATTCAATCCCCAGAGGTTGCTCAGAGGAGCACGGCAGCAGCAAAGGGAAGGGCCCAGAACTGCCCAGGTCACCCAGACCCATTCCCCAGCCCCTCAAGCACCACTGCCCAGGGACCCTGAGTCTATCAGGCCCCAAGCCCTCCTCAGCATTCTGGGCCGGGTTGTTTCTCCCACCGC
>NW_010322287.1:0-1672 GCF_000700745.2 Antrostomus carolinensis
CCCAGCCTGTATTTGTGCTTGGGGTTGCCAGTAGTATGCTTAATAGTAGTAAACTTTCAGTAAGTAAATCTATGATAATGGCTGTAGAATTTGTGTAATCAAGATGAGGAATGACATGGTAATGGGGCCATATTAGGTATTGCACGAAGGCAAGTTATTGTTTATAATGACATATATATATATGTGCATATTATTGCACAGAATGTTTTTTACTTCAGGAGATATTTTAGAATTGGTTAATTCTGGTCTGCTGCAGATGGAGATTAATTTCTTTACAATAAATTATAACTTCACAGAGTCAGAATCTTTCTGTTTTGAAATACAGGAATTAGAAGGTATTTTAAGTTAAGGGATAGAAGCCTTCATTTTCTGGTGCCGAGAAAATGCAGTCCAAAGGTACTAAGAAAGGAAACAACGCAGAGCTAAGAGAAGGATGGAGGAAAGGCAGTTGATGCACAGCAGAGAGATAAAGACTGCAGTCAAAGAATTTCTGTGTATAGGCATCAGGGATGGATGGAGAAGTGAATGTGAGTGAAAGAGGAGAAGAATTTGGGCTAGAAATACAGAGTAAAATCAGAATGAAGAGGAAAAAAGTCAATAGCTAATGATTAAATCTTCCAAAGGGTAAGAGAAGTGCCAGGAAAGACACCAGTAAAGGATTTATGGTAACAGGACACACAAGGATAGTATAATTGTGGAAACTCAAGGAATTATTTTCAAGATATGTTAAAAAACCAAAACCAAAACAAAACAAACCCCCAAACCAAAACAAAAGCCCCCCCCCCAAACCTCCAAACAAGCCCCAAGCCACCAGTGAACCTTAAACCAGTTGTCTCAGAGATTTCCTTTCAGCTGTTTTGTTTGCACTCAGAAGGGCTGAGCTTTGTTGGCAATGATAGTGTACACTGCATCAAACTTGGCAGCATGTGTTGCAACAATCCTGCTTCCTCACCACTCCCCTTAAAATTACTGGGTAGATAGATGTCAAAACTTGGTAAGTGGGAATGCTGTCCTGTGCATTAATCTGTTACTCTGGATGACAACTTGGATTTAGAGTTCTAGAAGACCTGTAAAATTACCAAACGTATGTAGAGCCCCTTCTCTCCTCTTGCTGTGCATAGAAATTTCTTTCTGTCCTTCTCTTTAATCTTTACCTGTCTCCAGTAAGTTCCTTGGATCATAGACTGATGCCTCACTTCCATTTTAGATTTCATAGAATCATAGAATGGTTTGGGTTGGAAGGGACCTTCAAAGGTCATCTAGTCCAACCCCCCTGCACTGAGCGGGGACATCTTTGCTAGAGCAGGTTGCTCACAGCCCTGTCAAGCCTGACCTTGAGTATCTTCAGGGATGGGGCCTCCACTACCTCTCTGGACAACCTGTTCCAATGATCCACCACCCTCATATTGAAGAACTTTTTCCTAATATCCAACCTAAATCTACCCTTTCCTAGTTTAAAACCATGACCCCTCGTCCTATTGCTACACGCCCTTGTGAACAGTTCTTCCCCAGCTTTCTTATAGGCACCTTTCAGGTACTGGAAGGCCACTGTAAGCCTTCTCTTCTCCAGACTGAACAACCCCAACTCTATCAGCTTGTCTTCATAGGAGAGGTGCTCCAGCCTTTTGATGATTTTTGTGGTCCTCTGGACATGCTCCAACAGGTACACATC
>NW_010322288.1:0-3739 GCF_000700745.2 Antrostomus carolinensis
ACCTCAAAGGAACTAAAAGGTGTTCCTCTAAGAAGGTGTCATGGCTGACAGTCCAGCTGAATTGCCTCCACACCAATGCACACAGGATGGGCAACAAACAGGGAAAGCTACCATGTTGCTAGAAATCTACGACCTAGTTTCAATTACTGAAACAAGGTAGGATGAATCCCTTTACTGAAGTTTGACTATTGATGAATACAGGCTGTTCAGAAGGGACAGGCAAGGAAGGAGAGGCAGAGGCGTTGCCCTCTACATCATGAAATGGATAGAGTCTGAAGAGCTGTCTCTGAAGAATAGCCATGAGCAGGTTGAAGCTTATGCATAAGAATTAGAGAGGGAGACTACAAAGGAAAACTTGTGGTTGGTGTCTATTACAGGCTGCCCGATCAGGAGGAGTCTATTGAAGCCTTCTTGCTCCAGCTACAGGAGGGATCGTGCTTGCAGGCTTTTGTCCTGTATCTGCTGGAAGGTAGCATGGTGAGCTGCAGGCAATCCAGGAGACTCCTGGAGTGCATTGAGGACAACTTCTTAAGCCATGTAATAGACAGCCCTACCAGAGAGGATGGATTACTGGATCTAATGGACACCAACACAAGTGAGTTGACTGGTGACATCAAGATTGGAGGCAGCCTGGCCTGCAGTGGTTATGCATTGGTGGAGTTTGCAGTCCTGAGAGTTATGGCAAAGAGTAAAGTCAGGACACAGAATTTTAGGAAAGCAAGCTTCCAGATCTTCAAGGAATTAGACAATAGGACACCCTGGGAACCTGCCCTCAGGGATAGGGTAGCAGAACAGAGCTGGAAGATCTTTAAGGATGCTTTCCATAGCATGCAAGATCTTTCGATCTCCAGGTGTAAGAAATCGGGCAAGGAAAGCAAGTATGGATGAATTGAGACCTTCTGGTAAAACTAAAAGGCAATAAGGAAATGCATAAGCAGTGGAAGTGAGGACAGGTATCCTGAGAAGAGTATAGGGACACTGCCCAGTTGTGTAGAGATGGGATCGGGAAGGCCAAGGCACAACTGAAACTGAACGTGGCAAGGGATGCAGAGAATAGTAAGAAGGGCTTTTACAGGTATGTCAGCCAGAAAAGGAAGGACAAAGAAAGTGTACCTGCCCTGATGAGCAAGACTGGAAAACTGGTAACAATGGATGAGGAGAAGGCTGAGTTACTTAGTAACATTTTTGCCTCAGTCTACTCTGCCAAACTTTCTTCTCATACTTCTCAAGTGGATGGACCGCAAGGCAGGGAGTGGGGAAGAAAGTCCCTTCCACAGTAAGAGAAGATCAGGTTCATGACCACCTGAGGAACCTGAACATACATAAGTCTATGGGACCTGATGACATGCATCCCGGAGTCCTGAGGGAATTGGCTGATGTAGTTACCAAGTCACTATCCATGATATTTGAAAAGTCATGGCAGTCAGGTGAAGTTCCTGGGGACTGGAAAAAGGGGAACGTTACACCCATTTTTAAAAAGGAAAGACAGGAGGACCTTGGGAACTACAGCCGTGTCATCCTCGCCTCTGTACCTGGGAAGATCATGGAACAGATCCTCCTAGAAGCTATGCTAAAGCACATGGAGGACAGGGAGGTGATTCAAGACAGCCAGCATGGCTTCACCAAAGGCAAGTCCTGCTTAACCAACCTAGTGGTCTTCTATGATGGAGTGACTACATCAGTGGACAAGAGAAGAGCTATGAATGTCATCAATCTGGACTTTTGTAAGGCCTTTGACAATCCCCCACAACATCCTTCTCTCTAAACTGGAGAGATACGGATTTGATGGGTAGACTGTTTGGTGGGTGAAAAATTGGTTGGATGGTTGCATCCAGAGGGTAGTGGTCAGCAGATCAGTGTCCAGATGGAGATCAGTGATGAGTGCTGTCCCTCAGGGTTGTGTACTGGGAGCAGTACTGTTAAATATCTTCATTAATGGTATAGACAATGGGATCGAGTGCACCCTCAGCAAGTTGGCAGACAACACCGAGCTGAGTGGTATGGTTGACACAACTGAGGGATGGTATACGGTCCAGAGAGACCTGGACAAGCTTGAGAAGTGGGCCTGTGTGAACCTCGTGTGGTTCAATAAGGCCAAGTGCAAGGCCCTGCACCTGGGTCAGGGCAACCTCTGGTATCAGTAAAGGCTGGGGGATGAAGGCATTGAGAGCAGCCCTGTGGAGAAGGACTTGGGCCTACTAGTGGATGAAAAGCTGGACATGAGCCAGCAATGTGCAGTTGCAGCCCAGAAGGCCAACCATATCCTGGGCTGCATCAAAAGAAGCATGGCCAGCAGGTCAAGGGAGGTGATTCTTCTCCTCTACTCTGCTTGGTTAGACCCTACCTGGAATACTGAGTCCAGATCTGAAGTCCTCAGTTTAAGGAAGACATGGATCTGTTAGAGTGGGTCCAGAGCAGGACCACAAAAATCCGAGGGCTGGAACACCTCTCCTGTGAAGAAAGGCTGAGAGAGTTGGGGTTGTTCAGCCTGGAGAAGAGAAGGCTCTGGGGAGACTTTATTGTGGCCTTTCAATAGTTGAAGGGGGCCTATAAGAAAGATGGGGGTAAACTTTTTAGTAGGGCCTGTAGTGATAGGACAAGGGGTAATGGTTTTAAACTAAAAAAGGGTAGATTGAGACTAGATATAAGGAAGAAATTTTTTCTGGTGAGGGTTATGAAACACAGGAACAGGTTGCCCAGAATGGTCGTAGATGCCCCATCCCTGGAAACATTCAAGGTCAGGTTGGACAGGGCAAGAGATAAAAATTCATAACTAAACAGTTTGCTGCTAATATTCCCAGACTATATGGGGCAAGATTAAGATGCAAGAGAGTAAGTGAAAAAAAAAAAATCGAAAGTAATTTTGTTCTCTAGAAGTTAATTTATTAAGGTTGACTGTCTTGTAGGTCTTTTGTCAACATTTTTTTGTCTTCCATTTGTGCAGTTACCACTGCATAACATCCTAATAACTTCAGTGAGTTATTTTGAAGATACATTTTTTCTGACACATGGTGCCTCAGGCTTCTCCTGAAAACACCATTCTTCAGATTCTGGCAATCACTTAGCGTCTATCATTCTTTTCGATCCTTTCAGTCTTTCTCTTTGCCTTTTGATTACTTTCCAGGCAGCTGTTCTCATTGTCTTCTCTTAAATTAATCTCCATTTGGGAAAATGTATCAAGTTTGAAATAGATCAATCCATTTCCAACTCACTGCCATCCTTTGTTTGCAACAGTAAGTCTCAATCCTTGCAAAATGCTAGGAATCATACATGACTCATTCATGTAGTATTTGTCAACTTCTCTTCTTAGAGCACTTGTCTGATAGACCTTTTCCTCAAGGCAAATTTAAACCGCATGTGTTCAAGATCAGAGGAAAGCAATGTAATCACGAATTGGAGAATAATTTGCAGATGGAATGTATTAATTAAAGGAGGAATTTAGGTTGAGTTGTAAGCGTAATCTTTAAGACATTTACTGGATATAAAAATCCATCCTACACATGCATAAGATCTTCAGAACTGAGCTTTAAAAAAGTTCTCCAGAACAGAAAGAGGCAATCTTGGCTGTTAAAGTCATGCTTAGGCAAAGTATATAATGGTTTATTGAGATGCCATGTTTAATCACAAAAATGCAAAATTGGTAATACCTCTTCTTCACATGTGAGAATGAAATGTTGCAAAACATGGAGAGGAACCTTATCACTGCAAATATTCAGAACTACATTTCTTTTCTTGCAGC
>NW_010322288.1:3766-22813 GCF_000700745.2 Antrostomus carolinensis
CCAATGTATTCTTCAGTATGTAGTAACAGTTAAATCTCACTTCCATTATCATCTGTATTCTCAGGGACAGTGTGATATACCAGGAAGGACAGGCTGAATAACTAGCTTTTTGTTTAGAGTAATTAACTGGCTGATCTAAACTACACCTCCATGTCAGTGGTTCAGTTTCTCTTAGGAATTCATTTGTGCAGCACTTCAAACAAACTCTGAACTTAAAGAGTGGTGGAACAGACTCTAGTTAGTCTTTGCTGTCTTTATCCAGGAAGAAAAAAATGATTCATTTTGACATAATGAAAACATGGACATGTATTTTTCTTTCACTCAGAGGGAGAAACAAAGTCTCCAAAAAACCATACTCTTGCCTTGGATAACACTTGCTGTTTTTTCCTTGTCAAATTGTTAGAAGTGTTTTCCTCCCTATTTATTTATGACTGTTTTTTTCTCTTGTTCTGCATAGTCAATACTATGCAAGCATTTCATAGAACACAAACCTTTGTTCAAAGACCAGATAAATAATCCAGGCTCCCACAGGCTGAGGTGGAAATGGAAGGACAGTGGCTTTAAAGGACATGTCTGTGTTACTGAGATTAGAGATTGTAGCTGAGTAAAAAAAAAAAAAAAAAAAAAAAAAGTGTTGCTGGACTTCGCTTTTTCTGTCTAGTTTTCTAAACAGACCCCTGACACAGGTACTAAAGATTTCCCATGTAGTGAAATCAGGAGAGTTAGGTACCTTCAGGTAAGATTAGAAAAACACTTTGCTATAAGACTGACACACACTTACCTAGTCAATACTCAGTTCTGAAGTGCTCTCCGAGGTCTTTCATATGACTTAGGATTCCAGGCAGACATTTCTTTTCATTTGATTTAAATAATCCACTTCTGCTGCTTACTGTGAGCAACACTCCATTTCCTTAAATGCACTTTTTATCTAAAATGTTCCAATGGCTAGAGAATTGCACAGAAAGTACAAACATGTTTTTAATACCTTCTAGGATAGTGTCACAGGCTTGGAAGCCCTGACATACTCTTTTACTGTAGTTGTGGTATTGCATAGCTTAGAATCATAAGATAAAGAAGTAGGATGATTTTTTTAAAAGCATTACTTAATTATCCATCATACATGAAGCAGTTACTAAATAAATTATTCTTTCTGAAACAGAAATTCTGCCTAACCCCATTTAGCTAGTCTTCCCCTTCCTTCTTCCCCCTCCCCTTATGCAGTCCTTCAGTCTAGAAGATTCATTTTTTACCAGTCTTCTGTTGCCTTGTGCTAATGATGAGGGAGGGAGTTAAAATAACAAAAATCTAGTTTTCATGAAAACTTAAATCACAAAAATCTGGTTGTCATAAAAGCTAATGGCAGCTACCTGCTGGTTTCACAGGATGTACTTAATGCCATGGGATTTGTTTCAGCGTCCATGGTGAAGAAACTTTCAACATCTTTATTCTTAGCTTTTAAAACTTTTTAGACATTTTAAAATTTTTATTGGGAGAAATCAAATCTGAAATAAATTATTAACAGAATAAAATGTGAATGAAATTGTTTGGGGTAAATAAAAACAAAAAACTGGCATGCAGAGTTTTATTGGTAATTAACAATACATAATCCTAGCATCAGTAGTTATTAAAGCATTAAGGGTTACTTTAAGCACAACTACATTGTCTCAGCTTCTGAATTTATAGAAATGCATCGAAAATATTTTCTCAGTAGTAACTGTTTCATTTTCACTCCCCCCCCCAAACCATAAAGAATAGCCTTTCATAAAAATTATTTTTTGTTATTATAGTCTATCAAATGAAATAATAAAGAAATAATTGACATAGAGAAAAATCGGCTATAGAAAAAGTGAAATTATTACAGTGTTTTACGACCAATTATAAAACTGAGAGATCATTTTAGAAACAGTCCTGGTGTAATTTGACACACTAAATCATCATAGTTCTAGAAAGGCCCTGAAGACATCCTTACTTAAAGTACTTAAAGATAATAGCAACAAAAATGAAATAAAATTAACAAAACCTAAGGTCGATATAATCGTATTTCCATTTCTCTGAATTATTTACAGAGTGATTTGCATTTTTCTCCATCAAAGATTTAATTTTAACCACTTTTAGACAACCAGGCTTGTTATTTAGTTGGAATTTTGTCTGTTTGTGTACATACTCTACTAAAAATCAGCAAGGTAATTGTAGTTTTGGTTTGGCTAATTAAAATTCACCCTAGACTTAGACAGTGCTTAGAAGCACCTGGACCATACTCAACAGAACATAATGTCTTAAGAAGCTACACCTCATCAAACTCTTTTTTTAATTAAAGACTAATATGTGGAGAGGACCTGGAGCATACACAGTTCTTCTCAGTGGGAGTCACTGATATTCTGACCTAAGAACAACATACTTTCATCATCCTTACTTTCACAAAATATTGCCTCAGTATCCTGGAATTGTCTTAGAGAAGTAGTTTTCTTCATGTCCATTTCAGACTCTCTTACTCCAAGAACCTGTTAATTTGTGTAACATCATATTAAAAAAGAGGCATCAGCCTCTTTTCCCCACTTCACACATAGTGCCACTGAGGATGTGTAGTAGAGCGCACCAAGTTTTCTGGCTAGGTACTGTCAGAGTATTGCCGTTATTCTATTTTATTATTTAAGTGCATATACTATTAATCTATTTCTTATGTAACTCTCTATATAGGCTTTATTGGTAATTTTTTTTTTTTCTTGTATCATTTGGATTAGATTCTTTCTAGCTTTTGAGTGGAAAAACTAATTTATGTTGGCTTCCAAATTGGCAGATATATCATGAAACTAAAGAAAAAATGGTTATTCAAAGTTTGAGGAATATTGGGCAAACTCTATCTGAGCTCACATCATTAAAAAAATTACCCTCAAATGAATTGACTAGTCTAATTTTTCTGTGCCCCCTACTTTAAAATGGCACAAAACTTCTTTAACATAAATTGAGCTACCTAAGAAATAATTTACAAATGGTATTGGGAAAATAAAAAAGTCAAATAAATCAAAATTTATGGTTTTTTTTTCCTCCACTAGTCCTAATCTAAGTGCTCATAGTTATTGAATTCATTGGGGATGAATTTAGGCCTCAACCCAGCAAACCACTTAAACATAATTTATTTTAATTTAAAATATATTTGTGATGTAGGACTGCTGCCTACTAGTTGATTTACTTTCTTATAGTGTGTGATTTGTCATTCAAGAGTTATAATTAATATTTAAAATAAAAATTATCTTGAAATCGGGAGATTTCAAAAGTAAGAGCACTTCTGAGCACTGATGTCAGCACTGTGTTTTACTTGGGCATTTGAGATATGTGTGCATAGAGCTGGGGACCAAAAAGAGCTTTGAGACAGAAATTACCAAAAAGTAAGAGAAAATATGCATCAGGAACACCTATACATATTGCCAAACTTGTGCTGAGAAGGAAGAAAAAAAAATTCACTATTAAAAGGCCACTATAAAGTATGTTATAATTATACATTTATATTAAAAGTTTAATAAATAGATGTGCTTTTTCTTTAAAACTGTTTTAGCTTTTTGTGTTATATATTCTGGAACAGTACCCTGTATTGAATGCAGACTTCAGAAATGATCTGCAATGAACAGGCCTCAAATAGTTTTTTGCGGGGTGGGGGGAGAAATCTCTCCTGAAACAAGTAACCTGCTTTTTGTTAAGTGTTCTTGTTTATTTTTTAATTTATTTAACAAAGCAGCTTGAAAGCTGAGCATTTTAAAGGGTTATATAGAGTTAAGATTTTTGCAAGTAAATCCCTATGCATATAAAATGATTCAAACGCTACGTAAAATAATTCAGTTGTATTTCATGAAGAGTACAAGACTTCATAGCATATTAAGCTTACATCAAAGCAAACATACAGATATTGGCAGACTATATGAGGACTGCCAATATCACTTGGAAGGTCACTTCTGTAAAATATGCTGTTTTTAGCAACCAATAGTAGAAAGCTCACAAAAGATATGTTTTAGATACATTTCACTTGAGAAGGTTTGGATCAGTAAAGATCTGACTGCAAAAATATATATGTGCAACTTGGTTAAAAAAAAAGGCAAAAGAAAAAAAAAAGTAGCTTGAAAGTAAATAATCTGGTTTTATATAACAGTCTTCAATGTTTCTATGTTCTCCATAATATGGAGTAATTATACTAAATTTAGTAAATACACAGGATTCATTCTACAGTATTATACCATTATTACTTACTAAAATTCATCAAGGTTGTGCCAGTAACACTGCAATGTTTGCTCACTCTCTACAGGTTATCATGACTATGTTGTGGTAATTTTTTTGCGTACATCAGTTTATGCCTGTAAGAAATACCTTTTGTATCAAGTAGGGAAATTATGTTGTCATTTTAACAAATAACCCTGTATTATAGTACATAAAATACCAAAATGCATATATATATACACATATACGCAGATAATATCTATCTATAGATTTAGCTATCTCCAGTGTCTCAATGACTACTAAAAATGCTGGAATCATACTGTAAATACTGCAGATACGGTTCTTAGTGGTCATCCAGCAAGGGATGACAAGCATGCCTTGGAAAATCTAAGGAAAGTTGAAAATATATAGTTTAAAATATTTTCATATTTCATATTCACACACTTTTCCCAGGTGTCCCAATAGTTATAGGAAAGCCAAAAATATAACTCCTACAGGAAGAATCACAAAAAGGAGTGGGTGAAGGCTCTTAGAATTAAATAATTTTGTTTGTTTTGGTGCATATAGTCCTGGAATGTCATTTCAGCAGAAAGTAAAACAGTTCTGATACAAATTAGAAGGGAAGCAAGAGCAAAAGATAGGAAATCTAATAGGGAGGAGAATTCAAAAGCAGAATAGAGGAAAGACTGAGAAGTTTGGGCAGGTTGGCATGAGAACAGATTGCTTTCACGTCTACAGTTTTCATACAATTGTTCTAGGGCTTCTGTATCTTTTATGAAATTTAATTTTGATTTTTCACTGAATTAATCTGTTCTGAGTTGGCTTTAAATTATACCATATAAATGATATGTTTTAGAAGAAAGCATCTGTAACATTTATTTAAAATAACATAAATATTGTTGTTTGTGCTGCAGATTTATCTTCCAAAAAAATATGCCAGAAGAGATAGCGTTAGATAAAAGATGAAGATTCTCTGTTGAGGTTGGTAAGAATACATTTAATGAAAAACCAGTATAAATCTTGGTGATTGATTCTTTTGTGTTTTGAAGGAAACAAGAAAATCCAGTGCCTCCTGCACCTCACAATCAGAAAAGTGAGGTGTTCTAGGTACTTCATGAAAACATTGTTGACATTACTTAGAGGAGGAAGCTGATGCATATCTCTATATATCAAGCCTTGTATGCAGTCTTGCGTTATTTCTTTTACTAAACAAGCATTTATTAATCTTGAAAGCCTATTTCTGGGTTTCTTTATCAGTAAACTTCTGGGGAAATCTCAACCAACCTCAAAATTTAGGAAAGAAGAGTGATACTTACCCTGGACCCTGCAGCTAGCAAGTTTGCTGCATGCTAACAGAGGAGAGCAGAGCAGTATACCACCAATACGTGAAATAACTAGGATACTATTCTTTCACTTCCAAGAGCAGTAGGTTGTAATAATGCAGTCTGAAATGATTAGCAGATAGATCTCTGAGGGCAGATCCTTATGCAGAATGAAAAGCTGACTCTGATCAGGGTTGGTGGTGGGCCTCTTGCATACTTAGCTTGACTTTGAAAAACAGGGTCATGGTCAAGGTGATGTGCTATTCTGGGTGGTTGCCTTACATGTTCTCCTCTCTTTTGGAGAAATAACAGTGCTTAACTGATTTGCACAAGGCTATACTCAGAATATCAACTTTCATGCCTATCTTACCTTGCAGGATAAATGACCACAGTTGTCTGACTTCATGTATGTGTTTTTTCAACACTTTTCTAGTTTATTACTCTTCCAGCAGCTAGATTCACTCACTGCTAATCTTCCATTTCCCTGTAACTAGCTTTATCTCTCTAACACCAGATTTATCACCAGTTGAGACTCTTGATTTATAACGGGTATATTAATCTTTTTCCAAGACACAACAAAGCCAGGCTTCTGCTGTGTTTTACATAAACTTCTTTACATCACTATATATTGCATGAATGTTAACCATTCAGTGAAACGTTCATAATGCAAGCTGTTATGAAGACCTTGTCTAAAGGTAATTATGAGCTGCCATTTAGCTTCATATTCTAAGTTAATAGTGTGGCAAAGGAACATGTATGTATCAAATATGATTTTATCTATTTTTCATTTTCAGTACTGGTTTGCTCTGTATAATAGTGTAAGAAACTGTCAAAACAGTCAGCCTGGAAAATATGGTGCTTCATCAGAATGTGATCATGATTAGCATCGTTCAGTTACAGAATCATGTTAGTGGTACCTGATAGTTTTCTGATATCTGAAGTAACATTTGAAGCAAAAAGAAAAGATTCAGTAAGACCTGACTTCCCAGAGCTGTGTTCACTTTGACATGAGTTTCTTTGCAGAGGAAGCTGGACCTTACACACTACTCTTTCTGCAAGACATAGTTCATCAGCTGCATTCATGTGAACACAGAAGTAAACTGATACAGGTCTCTTTTTCTTAAAATTCAGATGAGAGGAGAAAGAAAGGAGGCGTTAGTTTCTTACCTTATCTGAGAAGATCTTGCCTGAGCAGTGGGCACTGAACTAGTATGTAAAACAACAGGTCTGCTGCTACTTGGCACTGTGATAATTATGACTGGGGGCATAATTGCAAGCCTCAGTAATAACACAGAATGAATTAGGAAGTAAGCAGTCTAGAGGAGTCATTAGTGATGAAAATTATTTACTTTTATGTTAATTGGAAGAATGGTGTCAAGAACTGTTTCTTTAAAGAGTTTTTCAATAAATAGTAGCAACTGCTAGGTGCAAGAGCATAGCACATCAGCATGTTATTAGTTATTTGTAATGCAAGTTTTCTGTAGATGTGATAGTTTAACTTAGCTGGCAGCCAAAAAAGACACAGATACTCTCAGCCCCGCGTCCCTATCCTCCCCCACAACCAAGGAAATTGGGGAGAGAATTGGAGGGGTAAAGATGAGGAGACGTGTAGGTTGAGATAAGAACAATTTAATAATTAGAATAAAATAAAATTAAAATAGTAATAATAATGATAACGACTATACATATCTATATGAGTGATGCAGAGTACAATTGCTCACCACCAGCTGATAACGATCCCGGAGGAGCAAAAATGAACCCCAAAACCAAAATTGCAATCCTGGAAGAGCAAGCCCAAGTGATTCCCAAGAAAATCCCCCTCTTTCTTTTCAGTCACCCCTGGTTAATATACTGAACATGATGCAATATGATATGGAATATCTTATTGGCATATCCAACTGTCAATTCTGGGTTTTGCTAATTACTACAATTCCACCACTCCCCCTGCCTAGGTCCTCTGCTCTTGCAAACTACCCAAACCCCATTTCCTTGTACTTTATCAACATTCTTCTCATAACAAATCCCACACTGAAACCAAAAGACAGTGCTTTCTAGCTTCTAAGAAGAAAATTAACTCTATCCTAGTAAAAACCAGGACAAGATTTCATAGTTTTTTAAAAAATTCCTTTAAAATACAGTGGGGAGGGGATGCTTAATGAATAAAGCAATGCTCTCTGTCCCAATAATGACTTCTAACAGGGAACTGCCATGTGTTAAAACTAGTTCTTGAACTCTCTATAAATGCTGAATCAGCAGCCCCTGAGTTTGGAGGTTAGACCCATTCACAACAGAGTTTCCCTGCCTGGAGGAAAAACTGCCCTGGAAGGAACAGCAAGCATCTGTTAAATGAGACTGAATTTTACCTGTGGTTTCATCTATGCCATGATAAGCAGGTGGAATTTTACCCTGACATCTTAGATAAATGCATTGCCTTGTATGTATCTGAGAATAGGTGTGGTAGCATTGTAATATCTGACACGTGTTAATGATCCAGAAGCATGACCAAGAGTCACCCTTCTCTCTGTAGTGGAAAGCTTTCTCCTGGAATACTTAGATCTCTAAAACTTACAGTCTCAGAGACTAGCATCAGAAGGCACTGAATGCGGGATTGCTCAGCCAGCAAAATGGTTCCACTTGTTATCAAGAGACCTTGAGTTTTTCTTTACTAGTTTAATTTGAATAATGTGAAGCCTGCATACAAATGTCCCTATAGCAGCCACAAGGAGAGAAAATAGAAAATTAACTTCTTCAAGATTAAAAGTTCAAATTGTGATGCCTTTACCTTTTAACCACATAACTGGCTTTTACCCTGATTTCCGTAAGCCTGTTAGCTTCATCAGGTAGAAGAGATCATGACGTCTTCCGAAGCACCAGAGGGAAGCATTTCCTTCCAGTTCATTGACTAAGCTCTTCTCTGGGAAAGCAATGTCACCCAGCTATGTCTAGTCTTTTTACGCTTAAGTAATTATAATTATAGTCATCTTTACTCCTTTGCATTAGTACATTAATATTTTTAGATACTTTAAATAAAAACCAAAAATAAAACAAAAAAAATTAGCTAGGACAAAAAGCAAGTGCATGCAGGAGGTGAGGATTTAACACTTGTATTCAAATACAGTTGATGTAGGAGAACTGTGAGAAGAGCTTATGAAAAACAGAATAGATATTCTAATCTAATGCATTTTTTGTGCCTTGTGACTTGTAGCATACTCAAATTCTGCCTTGTTAGTTACTAATATTAAAAAAAAAATAGCTTTCTCTCTTATCACAGTGAAAGTCTGAATCATGACAGGATATTGCAGAATATGTAGCAGACAACTGTGTCCCATAATAAAACTTATATTGCAACAGTAGTGACAACCTTGGTTTCTTCATTAAACTCAAAAGCATCCACTGTTCCTGTTATGTCAAAAGGGACATATTAAATAAGTCAAATTTCTTTGTTGAATTTGAGATAACAATTGAGCATAATTGCAACTTCTAGACTGAATTAATTGCTTTAGTATATTTTCATGTGTTTGAATGAAAAGTACATTTTAAGGGTCTGTGGAATTCAGAGTTCTTCCAGAAACCGTCAAAGCCATCTTCGTTTTAGATAATGTGTTCCCCAAATTAAGTTTTTTATATAAACTCATAATAGATATTGTGGCTGAAAAGAATTTTTATTTTATATATATATATATATATGTACTAAACTATAAACTGCAAACAATGTAAGTGTTGGTTAGCTTAGTGAGAGAAGGAATTCCTAACTCTTAGCATTAGATTAAACTATACCCCTTTTAGATATTTGCTGCATGTGATCTTGGCCTAGCTAGGCAACTTGTGTGGGTCTTTTTTCCCAAATATACAGGAGATTATGTTTGCTTTGGTTAGATTTTGGATAGGTACATTGTAGTAAGTGGCATTCATACTGGATGAATTTCTTCAAGAAGAATAAGAAGTTATACGGATTTTTTATTTTTGAGAGCGAAAGAAAGAGAAAAAGATAAGATAAAGTAGGAGGGGAGAGAGGGGAAAAAAAAATGCAAATTTGTAAGCTACATCACACTTAACCAGATCTGTATGCCCACATTTGTTTGGAAGATGGCACTTTGGTAGGTTTATAGTCTACTTTGGGATAACCCGTAAGGGATATAGAAACAAGTGCTAGACAATATAACCTCTGCTAGATTTACAAAGAGCTCACATAAACTAACTTTTGTCACGCTTTAAAATTTAGGATGCATTTACTGGGTTAAAGTGTGCTTATAATTTTAAAATACAGCATGAAGCTAGGCCTAGGTGGGGCAAATTTGTTAGCTTTGGGAAAGAAACTTAATCTGAATTGAAACAGACAAAAAACCTAACATAGATCTGGGACTATTATGCCTTTATATGCTCTTATTAAAGACAGACTTTCTATTTCCTTCTTTCTCTGAAAAATATTAAATTTAGTATGAATTATGAATGGAGAAAAAGGAGAAAAGAGTATCAACTTTAAGGTCTCTAGAAAAGCAACTGTTTTCTCAGTATATTTGTTCGTAGAACAGTAAGTTTTGACACGAGATTAAGACCTCTAGGAACTATTACTTTTCTAATTTATTTAATACAGTGAAGGAATTAATGTTAAATAGGGAGTGCTTTGACACAGAGCTGGATTGATGCCTCTGTGTCTATTTGTCTTTAACTGGGCTTTAATCATTACAGTTCTGTTACAATCTATATCATTAACTTCACTTAAGCCCATTGCCCATTAAATGCTGTAATGTTGCGCTAAGCACTTCAGGAAATTAATATTTGTCATTTCTCATTGTCTTACATTAGCTGTAATATTTTGGATACCTGGACGATCATTGCTGATAATAGGTAAGAAATTAAATAATGTAGAAGGCTGATATAAATTCACTGCTTTATCATGGGCTAGTCACAGCTTTTTGAACACTAACTATGTCTCTTACTGAAGATCAGGTGGTTTGTAGTGTTATTAAAATTTCACAAGACTGTCTCTTCAGAAGGAGAAAAAAGGGGATATATCCTTGGTTGGGAGCAGGAGCTAATTGCTTATCACAGATACGGAGCTTTTTAGAGTAGTATAGCATAGATTATGATGAAAAGTTTAATTGCATAGGTATTCTCTAATGAGGAATATTTAAACAAGGTGTAGTGGTTTAACCACAGAGGCTCGCTCACTTTCCCCCCACAAGTGGGCTTGTGAGCTGAGACAAGAGCAGTTTACTAGGATGGTAAGGGAAAAGGGAAATAACACTAAACAAGAGCAACGGCAATACTAATGAAAGAATATACAATACAAGTGATACATGGTACCACATGGCTCACCACCCAACTCCCAACCTGCTCCCAAACCACAGTACACCCCTTCCCAGAACTTCCCCTGTTTAAATACTGAGCCTGATGTTGCATGGTATTGAATACTGATTTGGCCTGTTTAGGTCAGCTGCCCTGACTGCTCCCCTCCCAGTTTCCTGTGAACAATTAACTCTATTCCAAACAAAACCAAGACACAAGGTCAAACTAAGAAAATGCTGCATTTTAGGAATTAGGAAAATTCTATGCATAAATATTTACTTACCTGAGTTGAAGTTGGGCAAAGTAATATAATAATAATAAATTTTACTGTCACAGTTTCCTGTTAGGTAAAGTTTAAGTAAGACTATTGATCTGTGCATGCCTTGTATTTGTGACCTTGATTTCCCAGTGTAAAACTTATATAAAATATTTTTGTTCTTAAATAAAAAATGTTGCATTCAAAGCTAATACAACCCATAATCAGTGAGTGCATTTAAACTAATACTGACAGATGGATTGCCACCCTCTAGTAGCCTGTATTTTTCTTGGAGAAGAGGAAGAAAACTTATTCCCATGTAACTTACCAGAAACATTAATATTTTATTGATTTTTTTTTTCCCCAGTAAAACAGATGAGAATATTGAGACCAAAATGTGTGTGAGATATCATTATATATTCTGTGAATTTTCTAGCATGAAAACTGACCTGAATCAGAAGCATCAGGCCCTGCTAAGAGGTAAGTCTTTGAGTCAGGAACTGCTGGGCAGGAGGGAAAAAGTGACAGAAATGGGAATAAGAGGAAAATATGAAGGAGGTGTTCAGCTGGGATCATTAGTTGAGTGGAATAGCCAAGGGGTATATTGGATGACCCTGAAGACTCAAGTAATAGAAATGGGATGAAAGTCAATAGCACAGCATGGAAGGTCATACACTAGGGGACTAATAACAAGCATTTCTGCAATAAACCAGGAGCTGATCAGATGAGGTGCAGCAGTCAGTCACAGGATAGCTGTAAGTTTACGATACAAGGCAGTCCAAGAGTGTGTTAGCTAATATATTTCTAGGGGAGAAAAGGAAATCCATAAACTGGTACAGACACCTTACTTGTAATACTAAGTATCATCTCAATCATCTTGTTTTCAAAATAGATTGATTTAACCATTAATAGGTGCAGAAATGTACTACTAAAGTAGTAGGCTTTTAACCCTTAATATAAAATCTGAGATGAGGTATGACTTATTCTATATAAGCACTTTAATACTAGACATTATGTCAATGTGTTTTGCTGGGATACAAACAGATACATACTAGCTGTCTGTGGATCGGATTGAGTGGCAATTTAAAAACCAATAACTGTCAGCGATATGATATTCTGGTTCAGTCTTCTAAAATAAAAAACAAACAAACAAACAAACAACTCCACAAACAACGTAGATGAAGTGAAGCTTTATCAATTTTAGAAGTCTTGGGATCTGGCTATCTGTAATATCAAGTGCTGTAACAGAAAAGACCCTTTTGAGCTGGGTCTGTGGCATTTTTTTCAATTCCTAATTTACATCTGGAAAATTACATTAACCAAGGATTTCACTGCAACCTCTGTTTTATCTTCACTGATTAAGAATATGGACAATCAGTTTTTTGCTATTCATAAACAGCCATTATTATATGTCTATAACGGATGCAAAACATTACAGGGGGAAGGAGAGCTGGGAGATAGATTTAAAGAGGAATGACTCAGAGAGCAGTTTTGGCATGCAAATAGACTTTGGACAGATTGAAGATTAATTTATTCAGAAACTCTTGTGAGTGAAGGCAAAATGGGAAGAGCTTTCTTTTGGAGCTAAATGTATTAGTTAAAATAAGTGAAGGGGTTAAAGTAAAAGAATAGTTTTTCAGAAATGCATAGACATGCAAAGACAGCTTCAGGAATTTATTTCTGACTCGGTAACTGAGTAATTATCAATGACATGATGATTATTGCCACAAAACCATTCAAAGAGAAGTATTTGTTTGCTACTTATTTGTAGGTGAGACAGAGAGTAGCAGGCTCATTAGTTTTGCCTTTGGTCAGCAGAGCAAAAGGTTATGATGGAGGAAATTATCTCTCCCAGTGGTGGAAGGCTCTGACACCTGCCATGGCTCTTTTCCTGACTTGCAATTGCCTCCTCAGTTTGCAACTCAAGCTGAATGCTCCCCCTAACTCTGAGCACATGATAATTCACATGTGAGCACTTAATTATCTGGTTCATTTAATCAGTGTGCGTGCAGAAAAGGCCTTATGCTAGCAGTATTTCTGCCCAGGAGAGTTTACCCATTTGAGAGGCATGGTCTCTATGTCCCCTGATAGCAATTAACAACTACTGAATTGCTCCCTCTGAATAATCATGAAATTCGCCTGTCTCGGATCATTTCGTGTAGTCTAATAGTGCTTAAATTTAGTATCTTAGCAAACTGGGGCCCATTAGAATTGACAGTGATTTCATGTGCTTTTTGAGCTAATTTAAATGAGTGCCTTATCTAGATACACAACTACTTCATGCTTGATGTTTACATATTGATACTTGTTTGAACATTTTTACAAATATTTGCATCAAAATTTAAATTTCTAAATTTAAATTAAGAGCCTTTAAATTAAAAGCCTTTTCAAAATTTAAAATAAGAAAGATCAAAATAAATAATTGTGTCAGCATAGATTCCTGCTTCCGTTTAATAGCTGAAAGTTCAAAATAAAATTTCTTATTTGTCTACATAATTAGCGCATTAAGACTTGATATAATTCATACCTAATACTTACTTGAAGGCCACACTTTTAATTTTATTTTTTTTTTTTATTTTAAAAATTATCTCCAGGAAAGCACAGTGAACAAAGATACCTAATAGGTTTTGCATGTTTTCCCTAAAGAACTTGTTCAGAAAAATAACACTTTGTAAATGTGTTGTTTGAACCCAACAACCCAGACACACTTGCCATTTGACTCACTTGAGTAAAGCCTCTGACCAGTAAGGGGCTAAAAATCAGGATCCTAACATCTGAAAAAAAATCAAAATGGTCATTGTGAATGAAAGCAATGTTTCTTTAAATCTAGTCTTTTTTGAGTTTGTAAAGGGCCCTGACCTCTAAAGCCTCAGGTTCTTTCTGTAAAAGAGGTGTTGTCTCTGCTGACTAACTCTTGACATCCAGAAAAACAGTCTTTAAAGGCAGAGATCGTTTGAGCCTACATGTTCCTTGGAAAAAACACATTCCAATTAGATCCAACTTCGAATTGTTCAAAGTTTTATTTTTGGGTTTCAGTGCTATGAATAATCCTCTTCACAAGAACTGGAACCACCAGTACATTTGGAAATGTTATCAGCTACTCTCAGAAATTTTAGAGAGAATGTTCTCAGGAGCCTTTCAGATCATGTGTCCAGGGCAGAATATGTCCATTTATTAAACAGTAGAATAAAATTGACATTTCAGTTTAATAATGAAGGTTAATGCTGTGTCAAGCAAAATTTTAACTATGGCAATAATGTGAAAATGCCATTGCCTTTTATCTTTGGATAGCCAGACTAGAGTTTCCTCACTCTGCTTTTATCCTGTGCTATTTTGAGTGCACCGACCCCACACGGTTATATCTAACTCACACTAATGTAAATAAGGTATATTAAAAAGTACTTTAAAGCAACACTACTTAAAACCAGCAAAACAGAAGAAAAAGCTCCCATTATTTGAACCTGAAGGACATTGCTCTTTCTATGAAGTTTCTGTGTCCTTAATTTTTATATAGCTGTTCTAATTTTGAAGAAAAAGATAAATAGAAAAAATATTGAACTAAATAAGGCAAAAGAAGAATAAGAAGGGGTAGTTAAAAGAAAGACTTCTATTACTTTTTTACTTTAATGTAATTTTTGCTTTTACTTCAATTATTTTTTATTTCTTTTCTGAATTGCATCCTTTGGTATTATTTCTCATTGTTCCCTTGCCACGGGCTTTCAGGCGAGCGAGAAATGAACACGGACGCATCTATGAGATGTAAGTTCAAATCCAACTTTATTACACTAAGGCTGCGTCTTAAATACTGTCTTGAGACAAAGGCTATAATTCAGTTGGTAGATTACTGCTGTACACATGCATAGAGCAACTATATAATTGGTTAAGCTTGTACATCGTGCAATTATATGATAGGTTAAGCCTTAAGTCATATTTACACATCGCTCTTCTTGTTATTCTACTTACTATCTCTTGCTTTCCGCTTGCTTTTGTTATTCTACTTGCTATCTCTAGCTTTCCACTTGCTTCTGTTATGCTAAGGCTCGAGCTCTCTCAGAATAACTAAGGCCCCAACAGGGGGAGGTGTTTTAAGATTTGATTTTATTTCTCATATCCTCTGGTTTTGATTGGTAATAAACTAAATTTGCTTTTTTTCCCCCAAGTTGAGTCTGTTTTGCCCGTGCCAGTAATTGGTGAGTGATCTCTCTCCATCCTTATCTCTACCCAGGAGCTTTTCATTATATTTTTCTCCCCCTGCCCAGTTGAGGAGGGGGAGTGATAGAGTGGGCTTTGGTGGGCACCTGGCCTCTAGCCAGGGTCAACCCACCACAGTCTTTTTTGGCGCCCAACGTGGGGCCCAAGTGCTGTCTTTTGAGTGGTGTGTATATGTCAATCTCAAGGATTTTAAAAAAGACCTCCTCTTCTTCCTGTTCAAACATTATTCTTACTTTTAGTACAAACTCTTCCAGAAATAATCTGGATTTGTGCTATCAAAGGTCTCTTCTTACTGTTTTCATGGGAGAATAAAAAATGTCCTTAAAAAAGCATAGATTTTGTTTTCCCTCTATCCCTAAAAAAACCCACCCCACAACATTTTAACCTAAAAAAATCTTCTGAGGATGAGTTCTCTTAAGAAACTTAACATCCAAATCCAGATACTTGTCAGATGGAATAAATTTGAGCACATCTGAACATAATGCCTGACCTACTCATACCACAGGCTTTCACTTTATGTACTTATTTAAAAAAAGAAAGTCATAGCAAAAGTGGCAGAAGATTTGCTCTGCAATATTTGTGTCTTCCTGAAGTCAAACCTAAAAAAAAATGTCAACTAATCATTGGACGATTAAAAAAAAAAAAAAAAAAAAAAAAGACAGATGAAAGAATTTAGTCTGCTAATTTATTAATATTTTTAACTTAAAAAAAAAATCTACCAATGTTACTTATGCTTGTGCAACTGCAAATACCCCACAAAACAATTGAGTATGAAAAAAACAGAAGACATTTCCAGAAACACTTCGTTTAAATTAAGATAATTATGATTTTAAGTATCCAGCCATGCCTAACCAGATAAAAAATTAAGACTCCCTGGATAGACTAGTATCCAGCATTAATACGCAGGTACACATATGTCCTTCTTCCAGTCAAGAAATAAGGTAATAAGCTCAAATCCAGTCTTCTAGTTATACTGTAAACATTTAACAGTATAAATCAGTGAGGTTAATTGTCTTATCAGCTCTCTTTATCTTACTAGAATTGCAACGGCAATAGAAAAGAGATTAGAAGGGAATGAACCAAAAGGAAATGCCAGTGTAGGTAGAGGAATGATGTCAAAGGGTTGCTGTGATACATTTAAAAATGACCATAAAAGTTCTTACTATATTCAGTGCTTAGTGGCAATTTTGACAACTAAATAGTTTACACTAACAGTAAGAGCTAGTACTGCAGAAAGGGAAGTTGCACAGATTTGTTTTCAGTTATTTTGTATCAAATGATTTCTGTCTACTGTGTCAATAATTCAAATTTATGCTAACTAACTGCTGAAAACTACAATATTTATAAAAATCAGCTTTTTTTTTTTGCTTAAGAAAGATCAAGGAAATCTTTTAGCTATTTTTTTAAAAGACAAGTACTGCTGAAATAATGTAAATGTTAAATTTCCTGTAAAAATAAAGTTAAGGATATCTTTAGCAGAAATAAAATGAATTTAATATTCATACTAATCTTCATACTTCATCATGTTTATGCAATGAGAAAACAGTAAAAACTTTTTATTTTTCCAAATGTGAGGATAAGTAAGTGATAAGTAGCTGTGTTCATGTCTTTTAGAATACAAATTTGAGCATGTATTATAATAAATAGTGGCATACAGACATCTACCCTTAGCCATGGGTTGTGCAGGTTATTTTAACATATAGTGCCTCTGAGAGTTCTAGATATTTGCCAAAAAATCCAGTATGTTGAAATTAATTAATAGGCACCCAAGTTTAAGGGAAGGTGATGCCCAGATTTAAAGAGAGTACTGCGTCATCAGCCTAATGTAATTTGGAGGTCATGATTAAAGCAAAATTAAGAAACTCTAGATTAAGGAAATTGGTTTTATTTCTTAAAAGTATTTGATATGACTGCATTATACAAAGCACTAGTAAAGTCTTGAGGACATTCTGAAGATTTTAATATCCCATTTACATTTTCAGCCATTTACTTTAAACCAAGTTGTCTGTCTTTAAAAATGATTAATGCATAGAACCTAGACACACTGACTAAATTGAAAAAAAAAAAAAAATCCCCTAGGAACACTTCACTGAAAACATTGTCCTAGTTACTAAAACAATAATTATAGTGAAAGTTTCTGGAGATAAAGTTATATCAAATTATGCCTCTGAGATAAAAACTTGCTTAGTCAAGCTAAAATTTAGCTTGACCCAAAGTTTATTGAGTCAAACAATGTGTTTACAGAGCTCTTTGTCTAAAGAAAAAATAACTCAATAATAAATCTGAGAATGAAAATACAAATACATGCTGGATAGGAAGGGTCTTTTGTGTGATTTTTTTTAAAACGAATTTTTTACATACATTCTCTGTCTACAGTGGGATTTTATTCTGATCTAAAGCACACTTATGAGATAGAAGAAATGATAATGATTCCCAGAGCTGCAGTCTTTTTAATTAAATTTGCATTCCACCTCTCTGTGATAGATTGGTAGGCACTTGACAGGAGATTAAAGATAAATGATGCCCCTTACCCAGTAGTTAGTTAGTTCTGTATGTGATTTTGCTGATGTCTTGGGTAATAGCATTAGATTAAACAAATGACAAATGTAAGTATCTATGTGTGCATGTGTACACACATTTGATAAACATTAAAAGTGCAGTTTGCACCAAATTGTTTGAATCCTAAGCTTATTTCTAACTGCCTGAAAGCATTTTGGCTCTCTTGCATTTTAAATACTAAATATATGTTTAGTCTAAACCTCCTACATGGTTATTGCCCTCCAAGATCTTACATCTTCATATTAGGTCATATGTTTTTCATTTTTTTCTAATTTTCATTAATGTATTATTAAAATATTACATTAAAATAATATTAAAATACTATATTAAGCACAGTTTTATGCATAATTTGGTTTAATATTTTGTAGTAACTGTCTGCATATTTTAGAGTAAAATCATAACAAGCTTTTCTCAGCTGATATGTTTTTGGTAGTTGGAATCACAACTGAAACTCCATTTCTGAAAATTTATACTGAAAATTCTATTGAAATTTAATTGTTGCAGTTTCTCAAACAGGAATTTAGAAGCTGTGGCTAGAGGCATAAAGTCTACCTAATAGGTATTGAAAGTTGAAAAAATGTGGAGAGCTTCGTTAACTCATTTCTTTACAGCTACAATTCCAGAAGTATATAGAATCATAGAATCATGTAAGTTGGAAAAGACCTTGTATTGGGTTTTCGTGGCAAGGTTTTGGTAGCAGGGTTGGGAGGGGCATAGGGGAGGCTTCTGTGAGAAGCTGCCAGAAACTTCCACCATGTCTGACAGAGGCAATGCCAGCTGGCTCTGAGACGGACCCAGCGCTGACCAAGGCCCAAGCCACTAACCACGGTAATGCCTCTGTGTTAACATGATTAAGAAGGGGAAGAGAAAAAACCCTGCAGATTCTGCAGCTACAGAGAGGAATGAGATGTGAGAGAAACAGCCCTTGCAGACACCAGTGTCAGTGAAGAAGGAGGGAGAGGAGATGCTCCAGGTGCCGGACCAGAAATTTCCCTCTAAATTGTAGTGAAGACCATGATGAGGCAGGCTGTCCCCCTGCACTTTGTGGAGGTCCATAGTGGAGCAGATGACCACCTGTAGCCTGTGGAGGTCCCCACACCAGAGTGACTGGGTGCCTGAGGGAGGCTGTGACTCTGTGGGAATCCCACACTGGAGCAGGTTCCTGGCAGGACCTGTGGCCCCCACCGAGAGGGGAAGGCACAT
>NW_010322288.1:22860-24150 GCF_000700745.2 Antrostomus carolinensis
CACACTTGAGCAGTCCCTTTCTGAAGGACTGCACCCCATGGAATGGACCCACACTGGAGCAGCTTGAGAAGAACTGTCATCATGGGAAGGACCCATGCTGGAGAAGTTCGTGGGGGACTGTCTCCCGTGAGAGGGACCCCATGCTGGTGCGGGGGAAGGAGTCCTCCCATGAGGAGGAAGGAGCAGCAGAAACAACTTGTGATGAACTGACCCCAACCCCCGTTCTCTGTCCCCCTGTGTCACTGGGGAGGAAGAGGTGGAAATCGGGAGGAAATTTAAGCCCGGGAAGAAGGAAGGGATGGGGGGAGGTGTTTTAATATTTGGTTTTATTTCTCATTATTCTCCTCTGATTTGATTGGTAATACATTAAATTTATTTTCCCCAAGACAAAAATAAATCTGTTATTGTCTGTGCTGGTAATTGGTGAATGATCTCTCTCTTCTTATTTTGACCCACAAACTTTTTGTTATATTTTCTCTCCCCTGTCCAGTTGAGGCAGGGGACTGATAGACTGGCTTTGGTGGGCATCTGGCATCCAGCCAGGGACAAACCACCACAGTGGGACAGGTGGCATAAAGCTGTCCCAGTTTCATACTGTATTGATATTCCCATTTGTGCAGTTGCTAATTATTTTGCAATGTACAAGCAATGTGAAAGATATAGCTAAATTATTTTTCAGTTACATATTTGCTGGTGTTTCAGTAGTAATTGGAAAAAAAATGGTGATTTCCAAAATGATCTTTCCTGCCAGTAGTGGTTTTTAGACTGTAATCAGAAATTACCATTGCACTGTGTTTATTTCTCATGAATTGATAGCAGGTTTGACATAACGTTCTGGTGGCCTCAAGAGCTGAATAAAGATGACTTTCCTAAAGTCTCTTGCTTGACTTTCAATTGGTTTTGTGGTTAAAGCTGTCTGATGAAGGACTTTATGCTACCCTGCCATTGTTCTGAATGTATATCCAGAACAGTTCATTTATGAAAGTATATAAATATCACAGGCTTCAAAGTGATGCTGTTAAATACAATCTGATGTTCATCTTGTTCTTTGAACACACTCCAGCACCTCCTACTTTCTTGTAGTGAGGGTCTTAAACTGGAATTTCTGATAAAAGCTAGTATGCTGTTGGCCTTCTTGGCCATCTGGGCACACTGTTGGCTCATATTCAGCTGCCTGTTGACCAACACTCCCAGGTCCCTCTCCTCTGGGCAGCTTTCCAACCACTCTTCCCCAAGCCTTTAGCGGTGCATGGGTTTTTTTGTGACCCAAATGCAGGGCCTGGCACTTGG
>NW_010322289.1:0-15164 GCF_000700745.2 Antrostomus carolinensis
TGTAATATTGATATACATTATTTAAGAGAGATATGTGATTAGGTAACCAGTTTTTAAGGAAGAAAAATCAGAGGGAGGAAGAGGCAGGGACAAAAAGATAAATATAAGTACTAAAAAAATCCCCAAAAAAAGGAAATAATGAGCAGAATATTGCCAGTAATTCTCAAATAAAGTAATACTTCTCATTATGGAGAAAAGAAGTTATATCAATAACAAAAAAAAAAAAAAGGAATTCGAGCCATCATTTATTTGTGAAACCACCTATGGCAGTATTTGCAAAACTGCAAATATTTATTGTCAGATAGATTAAATCCCTATTTTCTGTCCTGAAAATTAATCCAGAAGACCTATCACATGAATCATGATTTTGAGATAATTAAAATAGGTCACTTTAAGGAAGGGTGGTGTGTGTGTGTCTTAAAATTTGCCAAAACACACCGTTATTTAATTTAATAATGCATTCCAGGCAAGATTTCTTGCGTGATTAATGTAATTGACACAGCAACAGCAATTAAACGGTTCTACTATGTTAGTGAAACTGTTTCATTGCTATGATAAATAACTTCTATAGGGATATTACTAACAGGAAGCAGAGAAACCAAGAAGTGTCTTAAATCAGATTAAAAAGGGAATGTTACCTTCCCCAGAACCCAGCTTTTCTAAAGGCAGCATTTTTATGTGCTTCTCACTCCTAAGCCTCACTGGCCTAGTAAGAGGCAGGAAGAATTTCTAAAATCCTAAAAGTCTGTGGCTTTCACACGTTGTAGGAGCCTGGTGTGCAAGCTAGGCAATCAGTGGACTCGGGCTACCTTGGACCTTCAGTAGCGACTTCTGCTCTGGCCTGTCCAGGAAATAATATTAAGCCCTTTCATTGCAAAAATAGCCAGGACTGGTGTAGAAATGGATGCCTTGTGAAACAGAAGGGAGCACCAAACACCATGATTTAACAACATGATAATCCTTAGCTTGAAATGCCAGGAAGACCCAGGAGACCTCAGAAGCCTGAGGCCTGTATCCAAACACTCACCAGATAATTATTCTGAGTGACTCATAAAAGATTACTTGAAAAATATAGTAAATAAATTTCAGTGCACGACAGAGAAAGCAAAGGGGAGATAGATTGGAAATGGGAAAGAAATAGATCAGAGGAGGAAGAAAAGGCTTCTCCAGCATTAGAGAGGACCTACATTCAGTGTCATGATCAGGGGAATAAAAGTGAGTGGTCTCCATTTCTCTTGTGTAATACACGTAGCTCATGAAACAGCATGAAAAATGTCCTTACTCCAGGTTGTGCCTTTTAGAAAACAGAAAAAAAATAGAAGCTTGTGAAGATCATCTAACTCACACTAAGGATAAGGATATAGGACAGATGTCTGTTGAAAAAAATACCTTTTAACATTTTTCTTTTTAACTTTTTTCTTAACTATTCAATGAATATTGTAGAGATGTTTTTAAGAACAAAGGGTACAAGGAAAATAAAGAACGGTACAGATAACAGAATGCAATCACAAGGGAAGAAAACGTGAAAACTGAGTCCATCTTTCAGTGTGTACTTGCCAAAACATTTTCATCTCCTGCCAACAGTCATATATTTTACAAAGTTAAATATTGACATTAATTTTTCATACAAAAGTTCTACAAGGAATAGTAGGTCCTAAATTCACACTATGTAGATATCCATTTCATAAAGAAATTCACAAAGCCATTCAATAAAAGCTGAAAAAAAAAAAAAAAAAAGGCAGCAAGACGTGATTCTTCCAAATAAGCCTGTGTCATTGGCCAAAGCACTCAACAAAAAATAAAAATCTCTCAAAACTTGCAAGAATCCCAAATTAAGACATGGACAAAAGGACACCAATACAAATATCAGTTTGAAATATCTGCTGCTTTCTGAAGTAGTAAACCTGTATAATTTAAAATTACCTAGCACTTTTCTTCAAGATGTTCTACCTTTTAATAGCCCAGTGCCACTCCAGGTCTTTTTGCCACCTAAATGAACCATAAAGCTAGAATTCTGCAGTTCAACTGATTCAATATCTTTTAAGGGGGGGAAGTAATCCTTGCATAGTGTATAATACTCCAGTAGAAAACAACACTCCTCTTTATTGGTTCCGTGTAGATGCCATTAAGAGAAGGTAAGCCAAATATAATATGTCCAACTTTGATTCTTCTAATATTGCTGAGATAGTTCAACTTTCTACTCAGAAAGTGTCACCCCCTTACATAAGTTTTACATGAAAGAATAAATTATATATATATATATATTTGTAATGAAATAGTAACTGCACCAAGATACTGAAGTAAACCTAGAGCTAAAAACTATTCAATATTCAAAAAAAGCAGTCATAATAAAGTAAATAGAATGGAAACTAGCTTTACATAAAGGCAACAGCATCTTGAGAGACCTTCCTTCAATATATTGGATTGATGCAAACTGAGATTGAATACTGTTATTGCAATGATTTTGTGAAGGTCATAAGAAGAAAAGACTCAGAAGACTGCATTAAAAGTGAAAATCAACCCAAATCAGCCTCTTCTAGAAAACACAGTTACTATGTTTTTAATGACCACACACGCTTTGGATTCCCATTCACTACCTGTGCCAGTGCAAGCTTTGAGACAGACAGGAAACAGACTGGGCCCAAGAGCAGAGGTGACCACATTGCAACCTCTGCTCTCTGGCAACATCAGTGCCGCTTGAACAGCTCTCCCAAAAATGCATGAGATTATGTGAAACACATGAGAAATGCTGGAACTGTGGAAAGATTATCTGGTAGCTCCTTTAGGAGTCACTCACCCTGTATGTACTACCTATATGTGCACACGCAACCTTTATATATACATGCCTTGTATAGAGATATACACACATATACATACTGTGCATGTATGTATATGCTAGTAACTCACAGGAGAATTTCAAGCATCTGTATTATTATGAAAAAGGCTAACCACTGAATGACACTTATTTTCTGGATTTAGAAAACTTTCCACCTCTAATTCAGCTACAAAGCTCATTATACCAAGCAGGTGGATCAGCTTCTGTATTCTACACTGATGGTAACTGAAGCAGACCCAAGCACTCATTTTTAGCATCACTCCATCTCACTGCCTCAAATCTAGGCCTAATTGTTAAAGGACAATTGTACCACAATTGAAACACAAGCACCTGTGCAGAGCAAGATGGAACCCACAATGCTAACGTCCAAATGTTAACCTTTTCTGAAGACTTTTGGGTGAAATGGAGAAGAACTACATTAGTTCAACCCCATTTGCAGTTCACTAAATCACCGGTACTAAATGTTTCTGGGACACTAGGTAATATATAAAGAAAAATGTTTTGATCTTTTTCACATTTCCATTAAATCTCTTTCTATTTAAACACACAGTTTAAGAATCAGTGCATCAGAGGAAAACTATGCGAGAAAGCACTACTTTAAAACTGGAGCCAAAAGCAATACATCTGTTGTAGTATCAACAAGCTTGACCCCGTGAACCACTCACCAAAAGTACCAGAGAATCAGGAGCTACAAGATTCGTTCCACACGTGCTGGAGAGTCAGGCACGGAGGCTGCTCTAGGTGTGCTGTGGTCTACTGACAGGACATTAAAGAGGCTTTCCCGGGACCCCTACCTCTCCACTGAAGGACAGGACGGTGTAGGATATACAAATTGATCCCTACTTGCTTACAGCCAGCCTCTCTAGTTCTTACTCCCTCATTTTTAACAGCAAGGGATTATCCAGGAGCTCCCACGCAATCACATCTCCAATTTATCACGTGCCACAGTCCTACTACAAATGCTGCCTTTGACTTCTGAGCTGTTTGTGGCTCTAGTGCCTCAGGTGTGCCGTGCCTGGGCTGTCATAACTAATGACTAAGAACACGGGAAGAGAGCCTGGTCCCACCGCAGCAGCAAATCCATGTTCCCCACAGCAGGGCCAAGATTTTTTTCAGGATGGAAAATACATTTCCCGAATAGATATGATACAGACATAAAAAATGATATAGAAATAAAACCCAAAGCCTTTAATTTGAAACCCAAAAATGGTCTAGAGTAAGGGAACTACATGTGACCTCAATTTTGTTGCACTTGAACCACATTGCTTCTCTCCAGCTGCTGTTTATAAAAGCAAAACAATGAAAGTAAAATGACAGACACGGAACTGTGTTTAAAAACAGGGGCAAGCCTGCTTGTCAGCACTTAGGTAGGATGTTACTTCAGGATGTGAGAAGATACAGATTTCAAGACTGTTAAGGAGCTTTATTCATCATTCTATTGAGTCTTCTGGAAGGGATACACTCTATTTCACTGGTTAATTTTGCCATTCATTGAACCAAAATTTGAAACACCTTATGTTTAACTGTTGTCTGAGTGTTTATAATATTAACCTGGGATATAGAAAAACCTCTTCCAGGTTCTGCTACAATAAATATACAAGTATGTTATAAGAAAAAAGTCGAAACATGCAACTTTTTTTTCCCTTACAATCAACTAGGATGAAACTCTAAATTAACCTATACTACTTCACTCAGGAGTTGTTAATCTAAATATGGACCAATCAAACTTTTCTGATATCTTGAGTGATTCCTGTACATTTATTTGGATTAAAAAAAAAGACAGGAACATCTTTTCTGATTCTGTGAATCTTGCAGGAAAACCTTCTGACTAAATAATTTGTAAGACTGACCTGAATTCAGAAACAGCTTCTGAATGACAGCTGCATGGCTTTTTATTCAATTATTACGTTACTAATATATTTATTTCCTTGAATATAATAATTACTTAAAAAATTTCACCATCTCTTTTTAGTCTGATCTATGTTAAACTTAACATCAGCATCCACAGTGATTGCTGCCATCCTGACAATTAGAACCAGTTTGTCTAAAGAGCTTTTAGTATAGCAAACTATCACTGCAGTCCACTGCCATGAGATACCCTGTTGTGCTCCCGTGTGCAGAGAACCAACAACTGCATGAGGGATACATCTTGATTTACTTGTAGAAGGAAGAATTTCTTGCAAAGGTGCCACTAAGACTTTCATAAGGTGGTAGACGGATACTAAATTATAATTGTGTATCATTTTGATAAACTGTGACCAGTCGGGGAACCCCCACAATGGAAGAAGGCTGAGAGGAGATGGCCAAGGGTGATGTGCTCCTGAAGCTTAGGGAAGGATGTAGGGAGTGAGTGGCGACAGCTGCTGCAAAGAAAGCTGAACTTAGCTCCATACAAAGAGGCCCAGAGGCTGACTTTGGTCTAAATAAATGGCTATATCAGCTGAGTGGATCAGCCAGCTGCATCAGTTTAGTGGTTCAACTGGTGATGTCAATTGAGTGAACCAACCAGCTGTGTAAACTCTTCATCCTCGAGTTAATGAAGAGAGAAATGTCTTCCTGGATGTGACAGACCTGCGAAGGGGTGTATATATGCACCCTGGCCAAACATAAGAGTGTAAAAAAAATATAAAAAAGAATAGAACAATGAGCAAAAAGAGCTTTGGATGTAGCAAAGGGCTTGAGCTGACTTCTCACTCCGTGTGCTCTGTCCTGGCTACTGGGGATACCCACTGTCACAATAGTGAGCATATTATTCACACTGCTAACAAGAATCACATTCACATTGTGATTCAACCACATATTGAAATTGCTATATTCTCCAAAGTGTAACTCGTCCTGATACTGTGATTTAAGTATATTGTTGTATTGCTCTGCTAACTCAGAAATGCCAGGTAACATCATATAACTTCAAATAAGTAGATCTGGTATTGAACGCTAAACCTTCCACACCTGGAATATCTAAAAGAAGATGCTCAGAGAGAACTGGGCCCCAACAGAAATGAACAGTCGCCCATGCTGGACATAAAATATCCATTTATTTACCCATATCAAATCAACTTTGAAGATCTAGATGGCTTCCTTCAAGCAGAGAAAGACAAGCAAAACCAAATTGTGTTTAAAGGATTATCCTTAATACAGCAAATAAGATACAAGAGGTGATTATTTCTAGCCTTACCGTGCTTTTCCAGTTCTGTAAACTAATAAAACCTTTACTGATCAATATATCAAACACACTAGATTGCAAAGTCAGAAGTTCATAAACTAAAAAGAAGACAAGCAAAACCAAGCTCAATATTGAAATGTGACCATGTGACCTTCATTTGATTCTGCAGCTGTGTCCTGAGGGGGATTTCGCTGTCCCCTGACTCCTCACTGAAGAGGTGATACTATGACAGGTCATTTTCAGTAAGTTATTTTCCGTATGAGAATTCATCAGGTTAACTGTGGTGCTAACTGCAACAGGACTTGTTCTCTAGGTTGTGTGACTTTGTTCAACATGTCATATCAGAGTAAGTTAAAGGCCTGTAAGGAGATTTTTATGCTGAGGCAAAGCATACATTAAAATGATGAATTGTTGGGAATCCTGATCAGAGAGAGGTAAATTTGTATTTCTCACTTGAATAAGTTTTACTGTCCTACATTTGGTTTGTAGATTACAGAAGCATGCATTTGGTGACAAAACAAGCCTACTCAAGCAGGTGGATGCTCAGCCAGCTCTCAATCATTGTCACGACTCAAGGAGTAACTGCATTTTTTGTCAAGCAACTATTGTTTGCAGAAATAAATCATAGCGATACAAAAAATAACATACAGGAAATGACATGCTATCTTTTTGTTAATTTTACTTGCACATTGATGACATTTGACATCTTAAAAATTAATTTGTCTAATAGCCCCTTTTAGTTGTGGACTAAGTCATCTCATTATCTACTGGCCTCTGGCACGAACACCCAGCTTCTTTTACAAAACTTTAAAACCCCTAATGTGGAGAAGCTAAATATAATAAATAATCAGCTACTACAGAATTCTTCAAGAATATATTCATTTTGTGTTAGGGCTTTCTGAAGTTCATTATAATTGGAAACATGAAATTAACTTTAAAAAATACTAAATAACTTAGGTGTCAGATGGGATTACAGATGTTTTTTTCAGCTGTTGTACCAAATCATTCCCAGTGTTCTAATTATCTAAGGACTAATGTAGATCCTTGGGAAGTGGAATTGAAGCTTCGTCATATAAAAACCAACCAACCACATGCTAAAAAGATCCTGTTCTAGAATCTTCTCCAACTAAAAATACATGTTGTCCCTCTGATAATAACCTACAGTGATGGTAATAATTTTTCAACATCAGATCCTGCTTGAAGGCCATCCCTAATATTTGTTTTCTGTAATCTTTCTCTGAAAATATATCCACACACTGGCCTCCAAGTAAGGTCAGTCTGAAGAAATACATTATCTAGCAGCATTCTTTGTCTACAACTTTAATTCCTATGTTTTGAAATGTGTTTACTAACACCAAGCATGAAAGAAGCAAAGCAAGCATGTACAAGGGTAAAGAAAAAGCTTCAGGAGCTCCCCTGAGACCTCAAAACCATGCCTAAAGGCAGAATCAATCTTTATGTTAACCCAAATGTTGGGGCAGCAGTTGTCTCATTCTCTCACATAACAACAGGGTGACAGCAATCACTGCAAGTTTTTCCTTAGGCAATCTGCATAAATGTGCAGAAAATTTGTGCCAGCCTCACTCCTCACTATCAATTGACTCCTAGTAGGGAGCACACTCAGCTGCCATGGTGAAAGCAAGGCAAAACCAGAATCTTGAAAGCAAGTTACCCTTCTCAAAGCAGATCCAAATATAGGTGCACAAACTAATGCCACCTTTGTTGGGTTTTTTTCCCCTTTTTTGTTTCAATAGAAACTAAAACCTATCCAATCTTAAAAAACACATTCCATATTCATTACATTAAATAAATACAGTAATTGGATTTTCCAGTCATTTAATGTAGAGTTTCATCAACATGGTGCAAGGCAGAACAAAGATTGCATCACGAAAAAGTCAAAATAAAAAACCTAGAAGCTTACACACTGTTGAGCTTCATCAAAATTATTATATCAAAGAATCTGACTTTAGTCACAAATACTGTAGCTTCATTAATCAGCATCTCAAGTACATAAATCTGCATTTTGGGAGGTATAACTCAAGATGAAACTTTTCCAGAAGTTTGAGACCCACATTTGTCACAGAAATTACTTAAAGAAAAATAGGGAGAATGGAGGAATACTTCCCTCAAACAGTTTCCCAACATAGGTAAATCAAAATTTCTTTGATATTGAAACTAATGTAATACAGATCTTTAAAGTGGAGGAAATATGATTTAATGCCCTAGAAAATAACATGCATGGACTTTTAGCATGACACCTACACTGACAAAAGAGATACTCCCAAAAATCTCTTGAGCCAAAATCTGTAAACAATGAAGGAACAACTGAGGAGACCATAATCACTGTTAGTGTCCATTAGAAGATAAATTGCCTTTCTAATTAACACTGTTCACAAACAGATCTTGAAAATATTGTGCATACTTCTGTGAAAAGGATTATGTAAATAACATGTATTTGCAAAATTGTTGACTGTGCCAAGATTTCTGTTTATTCAGTGGAGCAGTCTAGCAGGTCTATCCAGTAAATAACATAGGTTTTAAAAATTATCATGCATGTGACAATATAAATTTACCCAACAGCCAAGCTCTTAAAATTTTTCTTATAAATAATGCATACAATTAAAAAAAAGAATATGTATAACTAACATCTGACCAGAGAAATAACACATATTTTCAGATGACTAGTGTGTATATAAACGATGTAGCTGATTTTTTTTTTTATATGAGATGACTCTTATAGGTAAACACTGCATATTTTATGAGTTTGAATTAGTGCAGTGACACCACAGTTAAACAGAGATGAGCTGCTAATTTAAGAGATTTTTTTGAGCGCTCTAGAAAACAACAGGCATTCTCATTGTCATGAAAATTACTATCCTTGAGTGGTATAGAAACTAAGTTTAGTACTAAAATGTATAGTACTTTGCTATTGGAGTTTTTATATAAAAGTAAAACATCTAACCTAAATTAGTTGTCTAGATTCCCTCTTAGATCAACAGAGAGTTTAGCACCTGCAGAGCATCTGTCCCCCGAGCTATAGAAGGAAGCCAGATGAATAGGTTGGACTTGCGTAACAGCACCGCTGTTGTACTGAGGTGATCCTCTAGTAAACTTAAATTACCAGCACATCAATAAAATAAGCTGATGACGCTTGCTGACCTTTCTCTAGACTTTCTCATTAAAAGATCTTCAATGCTAATGTAAACATTTTACTATTAGATAGGATGTACTAGATGGCTTTCCAACAATAAATTAAATGTGCAGGGTTATATTTTTCCTAATAATATCCCTCTTTTTGTTTCACTTCAGCATAGTCTGCTTTTCAAGTACAGCCCTTAGCTATCGGCAGTCTTTATTCCCACCAAATCACAATGATTTTCTCATAGCCTAAATGCCAACTCCATGCAGCAGGGAACGAACGGTAGCACAGGACAAATGCAGTGAGAATGTTACAAAATTAGATGAACTACAATCACAGGGTGACACTGCTTTGAAGGTGCAGCCCTTGCTTAGCCTCAGTGTTACTGTCTCATATTAGCCTGACTTCATACAAGTGCACAGCCAGTCTATGGAGAACACAGACCAGAGTGCAGGCTACTCCCACTGGCATTCAACCCCTACGTACAAAATGGACATGGTCTTCTCACCAAAAAGGACTATGGGGCTTCTACAGCATCGATGTGAAATACATCAAACCAACAGGATTAGGAAATACAGATGTTCTCTGGCACATTTTTCAAAGATAGATATGCTTGCATCATACTCACCTGAACCACTTGTTTATTTGGGGTTTTTTTTACTGCTCACCTTATGGGTAACTACAATTCAATGCTCAGTAAAACACTTTTTAAAAAAAAATCTATCTACAATTAGTTGTATCTCTTAGTAACTAAAATGTATTAAATCCTTTTGGGAATTACTTAGACGAAGTATGTTAAATAAATATAAATTCATCATGACTAAATCAGTGGTGGTGTTTGCTGAAAACAAATTAGAAAATTCTAACTAGAAAGAAGCAATCTCCCTCTATGCACAATTAAAATAAATTCCTCCACTGCATTCCTCTGCCCTTCCCTCCTTAATACTCCTGTCTTCCTCTGAAGTTCCTTAACAAATGCTTATGAGAAGAAGTTTACTAAAACATAGAAAGTCTTTCATGTTTATAAAGGCCTGACTCTGACCTAAAAGATTTCACATTAATAAATATGTAAATATTTTGATCTATGCACCAGGATTGGACTAAGTCAAACAGACATTAAATAGTCAAATCTGAAGCATGGTTCCAAATATACTTTGTGTTTCTAGTGATTTTGAACCTGCACTTTCTTACATGGACAGTTATTTTGAGCATTTCAGTACCTTTGTTCATGACCATCTCTTTTCCGTGTTAGAAATACTATAAATTTTGCAAAAAACACTATATCCTTGTGATCATCTGACAACTTGTCCTATAAAATGAAAACTATTAGGGAAAGCAATTGTCTTGAAGAAAGAATTAACTCTGGTTCAGTCTGTAAACAGCTCACAAGACGACATTGCAGACCCTCCATAGACTCTGTGTGGATGAGATGAGAGAATACCTTAAAGTAGAAGTGCACTTGGCTGAAAAGGGGAAGTAAACCAGTTAGTAGGACCTTCCTCTTAAATGATTGATTCATGTCATCCTGCATCTAGTTTACCCCTCTGGGAAGCAGGGGTCTCAAATAATAGAAAATGTCTACTAAACGCATAGTTGGGTGTATAGTGCCTATGTCTTGACTGCTGGAGATGAAAGCAATGAAACATAGACCACCTCTTATAGCAGAAAAAGGACAAGAGGAAAATTTAAACTGCTCTCTAAGAGACGAGACATCATGGCAGCATTATCTGAGATGGAGATATGCATTATGTGAGATGCATTATCTGAGATGCATCCTGGAGGCCAGAATGCACAACCGAGTAACTGATGCAGGTTTATAATTATTATCGAGAACTTCTAGACTATAAAGAGGAAGTATAGAAAAGACGAACTTCAGCTGAAGCAAAAGGAAGCTGAGTCGTTGGCACTCAAGTATACCAGAGGAGAGAAGAAAGAGTGATATAAACTAATAACTGAGGAACACAGACTGCTACAGAAGAGCCAAGTTTGGAATGACACAGCTTTCAGAGGGTAAAAAACACCTTAAAAAAAAGACAAGACAGAAAAGCTAATCACATTCAGCCATTAAATAGTGAAGAGCAATCTCACCAGCTAAAGTTCAGTTTAAATACCAATTACAATATCTGAGCAGACCAAAATAAAAAATCAGTGTGTTTCTACTCAGACACCAAAAAGATAAAGAAACAAAATTGAATGCTTGGTTCTAATTGACAATAATAACTGAACAGGCATGTCTGGCACGATTGAAAGAAGGTAGTCAGCAGGAGGCTTGTAATACCCAGGAATGAGTTATATTAAAATGGATCACAAGATGCACCTGTGAAGAATTGCTAATAAATGTTCAAGAAAGTCTTGAGACTAATGAAGTCAACTGAGTAAACATGCACCACAGAATTTCTACAGGTCGAAACTAAGTGGCTAAAAAAGGAAGAATATAGTTTGAGGACTACTCCAGCAGTCATCTGACTAACATAACAACAGGGACTGAATTTGTAAAAAAAGGTAATTGAGATGCAAAAGCATAAAATACACATTAATGGAAGAATCCTCTTAGTGAACATAGTCTCATATCAGGCAGGACTGTGATGTCTAAATTTTTAGATACTTTTACGGACTATTTCTAATCCTGAGTGCACAAGACTACTCCTGGTTGAAATATTAACTGTGATCATAATGCACGAAAATTGAACAAAAACAACCCTTTACTATTACATAATAACCATAAGAATTACAAAGAACTATAAGAAAATTAAGATTTTTTTCTTAAAAGGAAATTAAAAGGAGGAGCTAAAAAGCACTATCATCAGCGTAGTGTTTAAAGACTCGAGCTCAGAGTAAATGTACACCAATTATCATAAAAACTTTAACCATACTTCAAAGAGTTTAAAAAGTTAAATGGCAAAATCGAATGTTAACTGAATTAATAACATACCTTTAAAACATGGATGTTTGTTCAAACATTAAAGAACATGCTCTCCTAATTTTTATGTAAAGCTACAAATGCAGACCAACAAGATTTTGAGAAATGACTTGCAAAAGATATAAAATTCAATAAAAAATTATTTCAAACACATCTTAGGTGAGAAACTTGCTATTAAGTCTGTAAAGTCACAGGATAATAAAAGCATAACAGAACTTCTCAGGAAAAACACAGCTATAACAGAAGAAAGCCCAGATCTTAGCGTAATTTGTACCCCATGTTCATTATGCAAAAGCTCAAGTAGATCTATCTTTGGAAAAGAGAAATCCAAGGAGCTTAATCAACCTGAATTATCAATGGAAAATATGAGTGAGCTACTGGAGAGTAGCTAGTGCCATGTGTATAGTTAAGAAACTGATAAAAGTGATCTTGGCAATTACAGGCTCATTAATCTTACCTTAATAGCTGAAAGGCTTTAGAAGAAATTTTGAAGGGAAGTGTAATTAAACCTATAAAGGTAAATGAAAAACGAGATAAAAGGCATCACAAGTTTACAAAGTTGCAAAGCTCTGTGCCAAGGTATATATGTATCTTTCTTTGAAACAGGTATTGTTTGTTTGTTTTTTCTTTTAAGACTGGAAAACGAAGATTTAATCGGTCTGGAGTTGAGTGGAGCTAACACATTATAAGTGTAAAATTTGTATTACTCTGTCTAATGTAAGATCTTGAAAGTTGAAAAGGAGAAAACAATTAGTTACGCTAGAATAATTTTACTATTAGAGTTCCATATGGATTGGCTTTGGGATTAATAACTCCTCTATTCTTTGACTTTATAGATATTCCAATATGTTAATTACTATTTTCCAAAGTTGGAAGGCATCATCAGTACAGCATAGAACTAAAGAAGAGCTGGATGATCTAGAAATTTTACACAGATCCTGGTCATATTAGCCAATGTTAATGTACCATCCAGATCACCTTGTAGAACTGATTTGCTATAGCGATGTAACCAGTATATTTTCTCCCCTCACCAATGTCAGTGTTCAAAGATTATAAACTGTTATTTTATCCCTCATCATCACTAAAGCATGACCTAGTGTCCACCTGAGTGCTACCAATAGCTTTATGGTGGAACTGAAGGCACTTTTAACTTCTGCTAAAACTCCACAAGGATCATTCATTTATTCAATGGAATACGTATTAATAATTAACTCATTAACATAAGCCACTAGCCTAATAAGTCATAGAATCATAGAATGGTTTGGGTTGGAAAGGACCTTAAAGATCATCTAGTTCCAACCCCCCTGCCATCAGCGGGGACCCCTTCCACTAGACCAGGCTGCTCAAAGCCTCATCCAGCCTGGCCTTGAACACTTCGAGGGAGGGGGCATCCACAGCTTCTCTGGGCAACCTGTGCCAGTGTCTGACCACCCTCACAGTGAATAATTTCTTCCTAATATCTCATCTAAATCTACCGTCTTTCAGCTTAAATCCACTTCCCCTTGTTCTGTCATTAACTGCCCTTATGAAAAGTCCCTCCCCAGCTTTCTTGTAGGCCCCCTTCAGGTATTGGAAGGCCGCTATGAGATCTCCCCGGAGCCTTCTCTTTTTCAGGCTGAACAGCCCCAACTCTCTCAGCCTGTCCTCATAGGAGAGGTGCTCCAGCCCTTGGATCATCCTGGTGGCCCTTCTCTGGACTCGTTCTAAGCAGAGCAGAGGGGGAGAATCACCTCACTGGACCTGCTGGCCACGCTTCTCTTGATGCAGCCCAGGATACGGTTATTTGCCTTCTGGGCTGCAAGCGCACATTGCCGGCTCATGTTGAGCTTCTCATTCACCACCACTCCCAAGTCCTTCTCTTCGGAGCTGGTCTCAAGCCATTCATCACCCAGCTTGTATTTGTGCTTGGGGTTGCCCCGACCCAGGTGCAGAACTTTGCATTTGGCCTTGTTGAACTTCATGAGGTTAGCACAGGCCCACCTCTCAAGCCTGTCAAGGTCCCTCTGGATGAAGTCACTCAACTGAAGAAGAATTCCCACACTGGTAGCAGTATTCTTGTGCCAGCAATAGGCAATAATATTCATGAGTGGATTGAGGTTTTAGTTGTGAGTTAATACGCTGAAGATCCCTAAAGACTATTTCTTCCGGAATTGTCTTTCCTTCAAATGAGGATTCTTAGATGAAGGATGAATTCCTTGCACATACATAAGCATGTAGACTAGTCAGCTCAAGGCTAAACATTTTATTCAAAATCATACCCTTAAACCTTGCAAACTCTGTACGCCTGTACTATTGTTGTCACCACTAGCTTAGAATTCAGTCATTTCACCTATTCACAGTGTTTGCTGACATCACTTTTCAAAAAGCAGTATTTCTAGAAAATTACTTCTTTCTACCTTTTACCACTCAGATTTATAAATAAAAAATATCTAATGCTCTTAAAGAGAGATTAAGGATGTCAAAATCACCCTGATCCAATGGTTTGAAGCCAAGAAAATCTTTTTATACTGCTAAAATACCAGAGGCATTGCACAAATGAGCATGAAAATGTTTAATCTAAATTGCTCTTAAATTCTGACTACTTAGCTAACTATTTTCAGCTTACAATGTAAACATTCAGTGATACACTGGTAGAAAAATCTAGGGCAAAGCTTTCTTTTATTTTTAACTGGTTTTGGAAAGGTCATTTCCATTTAATAAAAATGCAGTAAATTACGCTGTGAGACTGGGATAAACTTTGGTACTATGATCTTCGTGACCACCTATCCTGTCAGAATTTTATTTCTCTTCACTTTGATTGTTTCTCTTTCATTAGCCATATTTATATTTAAAAAAACCAATAAACAGTTTTTATATAATATTTCATAAAAATTAGTGGCTTGTGCTTAAAAGTGGGGATTTATTCCTGTCATCACTGCCATCTGCAGCAATATGACCACTGACTTTAACTGATACAGGGTTTAGGAGGATTTTAGTTGAACTCCATTAATTTTGTTGCATGAACATGGACCTGTTGTGTTTAACATCAAACAAACACAAATGTAAGGACCAGTCAGTATCCAGAAAAACCTGCAGTCTAATTATGCATTTACCAGCTATTACAAGT
>NW_010322289.1:15194-23006 GCF_000700745.2 Antrostomus carolinensis
AATTGCTACTAGCACCAAATTGCTGGGTGGATAATTAAACTATTGATACCCTCACACTGATTAATTCCAAATGTATGAATTCAGTATATTGAGATGAGCCATAAAAGCTGCAACAAGAAAAGCACTGGAACATAATGGTCATAGCTACATGGCTTCAAGTCAGAGAACTCCGAGATTATAAATTAGAGGCAGCTTCCCCAGGGCAACTTCACACAAAAACTATCTAATAACAATAAAAAACCCCAATGTACTAGAAGTGGAAGAAAAATTCCCAGATTGCAGCACATTTTCTTTGATTCAGAATTGCATCACATGATGATGATTTTATTTTTCAATGGGTTGCAGGATTTTCCCATGGTTCCCTGTTTACCGGCTCACAGCTGCTGTCAGGTTGAACAAGCAAAAGGAGCAAAGGAATGTCCTGATATTTGCTCTATGCCTAAGTTTGTTGAAAACTGTATATACAGATAGAGTTTTCTACTGTTTCACAGAAGAGACAAATTCAAACTTCTTCTCACAGGGCAAAACCTGCTTTCTATGTATTTTTTTACAATTTCTAAAGCAAAGCTCAAGCATTATTTTTTGGTTATATGTGCCATATGTTTTCAGTACAAAACTGAAATAATGACGTTTGGAAAACCAATGTTACAAATGTAGAATACTGCATACACAGACCTAGCAAATTATTTCTATATGACACTAAGAAAGAAATTATTATATAGTTTTATTCAGTCTTGTTACTTGCAGTAGGATCACTGTTAATGAAATGAGCTACTACTATTTTGTATTTTTATATAGGCAAGACACACAAAATTACAGCCCTCTTCATAATAAGGATTTATATGCTTACGTTAAGACAAACAGATCTACCTAGCATTACTGAAAATCTGGCATACAGAGAACCCAAAGATTCTATAGGCTGGGAGATGAGCTTCCTTCTTTTGTAATGCGATTCATTTAGAACAGGGATGAAGTGCATTTGAGTAACAGCCTTGAGGAAGCTTATTTGCTGCCAAAAATATTGAAAGACAGAGGACTCAACCTGACTGGACTAATTTTGGAGAATATGCTTTTAACAAAAAAAAGTATTAATTTATATCTTACTGTCTACTGTAGGTCAAAAGAATACATAGAATTATCTTTTGTCATGTCTGAATGATTAGGATATATATTTTCCTATTAGATTATATTAATCAGATATACACACATGCTAAAATATTCTGAACCAACTAAAGTCACCACAAAAAAATTGAGAGTTTAAATATATTGTCTCTTAACTCAAAATGAAGCTTTTGAATTAAAGATGCAACCCTTCTTTGATTTTTATTGCATTACATACTTTCTGACTAATGACTTCCATTTCACTAAAGGACACTTTCAAATCAAATCCAGATACAAATTTAGGTGCTTAAAAATTCAGCTTTTTTGAAATCACGGATTAATTGAAATGTTTCAGTAATAATTTCAAACTTTAAAGTATTCCTTTTCTGTTTTTACACTAGAGTTACTACAGTTTTTGCTATGTTGTGAAAAGCCAATTCTGATTTTTCTTTCAAGAAGCAGGCAATAAAAACATAAGCATTTATACAGTAACATAAAAATATGGGGCAACAAACAGTGTCTCTATTCTTGCTATGTTATATAGGACTCACTGGACTGTCATTATGGAGAACTTCAAGCCCCAGGAGAAACAGACCTTGACTCCACCTTTTTTGAACAAATAGACTTACTAGGTACATTATTCTCCTTAGCTATCTGGAATACAGGATATACAAAAAATAGCGAACCAGCTCTGGTTTCATTAAAAAAAAAAAGAATGACGGATATACGATGATGGCACCAGATACTTACTTTTAGATGTATGGTATTAATATCCTAAATTCTAAATTACAATGCAGATTGCAGAGACAGTAGAGAGTACTGTATTTACAAATGCAGCATTTCAGATGTAAATCTGCAGTGGGGCTAAGCCTCACTTTTTTTTTCTTTTTTTACTTCTTTTCAGGGGCACTTGGATGCACGCTACTGCTATTAAAAAAAAAAAAAAAAACAAAAAAAAGAACAAATCACAGTAGTCATTCCTGTGCTAAAACTGCATGATCAAAGTTTTGAGAAAGCAGAAATAAGGACATCAGTATTTTATATACATTTTATTCTGGCTTTCTCAACCATTTTCTCAATCCAATGAAAATCTGAAGCAATTGATTCTTAAAATATAAGTCAATAAGGGAGGACTTTTGTGAGATTACTTATAAAGATTTCTAGCCTACGTTCTTGTAATCCAAGGTTATTGCTTGTATCATCATGTTGACAGGTTTATCTTAATAAGAAATGTTTTGTGCTAGGAGAATTTATGTTTTTATGCTCAATTACAGTTTTATGTTGGAGGTATTAGGTATTAGACAATAAAAAGGACCTACCTTACATCTATTATTCATTTTTCAAATCCACAGTCATAAAGGTAAGATATCCTTGAAAAATTATTTCTCCTGTCCTTATTAAGCAAACAATTTGTATTAATTCTGCTTATCTCAGACCTTACCATTTTCAGATGGGAAAATGGTATGTCATAAATTACATAACCCTTTGAGAACGGTACTTTCCCCAAACACCTTCAGTTAGGACTGGATTCCCATTATGTGAAGCACTGTATAAACTTGAAAGGATATAGTCTCTGCCCTAAAGAGTTCACAATCTAAAATCAATAGAACCTAAAATGGGAAAACTGAAAATCCAAGACTGGCTGTGATTGCCAGCAGGTCTAGGTTTGGAAAAAAGCACAACTTTTTTTCTAAGCAAAATAAAGACTATAGCGTCCAACCATAATATACTAATTGTAAATCTAAGAAATTATACAAAAATAATAATAAACAACTGAAAGGTCTCTATCTGAATTTGAAAAAAAGTTACTAGGTCTTTTTCTTTCCCCACCCCTGCTGATGTAGTACTGTACTCATATACTATATCTGCTAATATAGATTAATAATTTGAAAAAATGCTCAACAATTACAGTTTGCTGCAGGTCAAAAAAAAAAGCCACAATAATTATGTTAATTACCATGATGAGTTAGTTAAAGTCCAGTAAAAGCTCCAAATGTCCTTTGTGATTTCAATTAAGTTGATACTATGAAGGATGCCTAAGGAGAAATTTCAATGTTACCTTTTACTTCAGCATAGCACACCGAAATACTCAATGTAAAAACTACACAGCTCCCTATTCTTTAATTCAAGTGATGGTCTCTGCATCAACTATGACCTAATATTTTAACTTATTGGGCTAACCTATAGGAATCACAGCAGTGAACCTACCACTGATCATTAGGTAGGCTGTGGTTTTTCCACCTTTTGTTTTTTCTTCAAAGCATTCATTAAAAGGAAACACAGAATCTTTTCTGTGGTGATACACACGGTCACTAAGCCTTGACAAGACAGCACAGAGAACCTGACGCCTGAAATGGGCACATTTAGTGGAACAGGTAATTCAACCATTGATAACTCATCAGAAAATTATACTGCTCAGATTCCTTAAAGATGTAGTCAGTAACCAGGCTGAGTTAACCAAATGAAACCATTTGGTTTCATCAACCAAAGAAAAATACTCTTTGAAAAAATTGTTTATTGAATGCTCACAAAGCTACAGCCTCATGATTCTTACATGTCCTCATTCATCATGGGACGTTCTTGCATGGGATATATTCTTGTAGCTACAATCACACACTGTGGGGGAGAAAATCTACCTTCAGCATTCAAAAAGACCAAAATCCAAAAGCTCATTAAATCAAATGACATGCATCAGGCTGAAGATGTATTCAGTTACAGACATGCTTTGAAACCATGGGAAAGTATTAATAAACAAAACCTTTATAGGAAATATTGTATTCCATAGCCAAGAGTCCAGAATTAAAATCTGGGAATAATTATTGTATGTCTGTCAATCCATATTTGCCAGTCCTATATTTGTTTAGTGACTGTTTAGCCACTGTATGATTCTACACTTTTTTTTTCCCCAGATTTATTTCTGTGAAATAAAGCATAGTTTTGTACCAACATATTTAGGAAATGGAATGGGGGAATCTGTACAGTCTGCTCTTGTAACATGACTTGTCTCTGCTGAGAAGGTGTTTGCCCCAAACCTGATAATGCTAAGAGGAAACTGAGTGATATTTTGCTTAAGGTGACCACCAGCTGAACTAAACAGTAGCCAAGGCTTACCAAGAGGCCTCTGAGAAAAGGAGAAGTGAGTTTGGAAGGAAGTATAAAAGCACAACAATTTCTGACTGGGCAAGACCTTGGTATCAGCCAAACAGGGTTTGGTATTCCCAGAAGCTGCCCCACTGGCATTGCAACGTCCACCTAAGCCTGACAGAGCATCATCCCCGTCAAATGCCGTCCATACCCTGCACTCCAACAGGTGGGCTGACAGTATGGCATGCAACAAGGAGGGACTCCAGCGGTGGTTTCTCACCAGCATGTTGATTAGCAGATTGTAGGGAGTAGCGTGGGCACACAGAGAGTGCAAGAAAATATAGAAACCGGCACTCACAGAAAAGGGGGGGGCTTGTAACCCACAGTCTGAGCCAGTAGGTTGCATCTGTCCAGCTGCGTGACAGGTTTGCATGTGGTGAGATAAGAACTTCCAAGGAACAAGTAGAGAAGGGTGTTTAGCAACTTGTAAGGATCTGTTTCCAGTCTCTCAGTGTCTCATATTGTGGTTTACCTGTTGTGTTGCTGACATTGATCCCGCAAGTAGCATTCACTGACTGCCAGTTAATTACATGTTGTTAATAAATCAATAAACCTCTTCAACCCTGATTCGATTTAAGGCATGTGCTCAGCAGTTGTTCCCTGCAACGAGGCTATTCCATTTTGCCATAATTCCTAAGAAAGCAGATGTAATCTGTTCGAAGAGAGTTGAACACTTGCCTTTCTTACTAAATCATAGCTCACTTCTGAAATGGACATGAGCATCGGGGCCAGATGGTGTAATGCATCACTACCTACATAGCGGCGGATCACCGAGAAACAGGGAGAGGTATTGTGGGAAGTTTTCTGAAGGTGAAAAAACAATCCTCTCTAGCCTGTATGCCTGAAGCTAGAAATAAATCATTGTCTGTGTCCAGCAACAATGCATTCTGCAGAAAATACTGCCCATGTAACATAGCCAGGGTCGCTGCCAGCTTTGCTTAGCTGCACAGGTGGTGTTCAGGAAAATTTTACCTGGGCCATGTTGTTCACTTAAATTGAATCAATCTTCAAAGCTGCCACTCATAAAGAATGCATTACAAAGAACTTTATGCAAGTTTGAGTCCTCGTCTCAAACTCTTTTTTCTATATATTACTGTTCTTACGACTACAGGGTTGTTTGGGACAGGTATTTATTACACATAAATAGAGAGTGCAAAGTGTGAATTCATTGTGTATGAATTACATAGAATTGAAAATACATAACTATAATATTCAATCTGTAATTATTTATGTTCTTTTTAGTATATTTGTTTGCCACTAATATAATTAGAATACCTACAAACTGTATTGAGAACAATGTAGTTAATGGGACAACTACACACAATTTGTATGACTGGGACTTAAGTTATCTCTAATATTTGCAGAGGTAAAGGAAAATTTTTGTATTTTAAAGCCCTTATTATAATCATATTTTTAAATATATTATTTAAAAATACAGGCAAAATTAGCACATATGATATAACAAACGGGTGTAAAAAAAATGCCTCCCTCCCCACTCCCTGCAAAAATAGAAAAAGGCTGTAAAAAACCTCACAACCTTGCCCACAAAAAATATTTAAAGGGCTATATAATGTTTCCTCTGGAGTTTCTTTTCTTGAAGCTTTTAACATTTTGTAAGGAACCGTGGGCAAAGTAGTTAAATCAAAATTTCAACACATTTTAAGAGACTAAAAATTACTAAATGTCTATGATGCACTATTGTATTGCTCAGTGCTTCCTCATCAGGATTCACATAACCATCCTCAGGACAGATTCATGTCGTAAAGCACTGCTTTTGGAGTTCACACAATAACCCACAAAACTGCTCGTGCTTCAGGATTTGAGCAACATGTTCACATGATCTGCATTTAACTATTTTGCACCATGTGGCACTACCAAAGCTCATAGTCCCAGCTCCAGCTGAGATGTGAGCTCTGGAATAGTGGCTTGAATACATATACTCTCAGATACTAAAACTGGCAGCTCAGGAAAGTCTGGATAATCACAAAATAGAGTTTCTCACAATTTTCTCAGATTCTCTCCTACACTGTATACAAAAGTAGTGTCTACAGATGTAAATAAAGCCAAACTTTGGTCTCAAATACATACAGATGCTCTTCTTCCAGTAGTCATACCTGTTAAGTCATTCTATTTTGGAAGCAGGAAGAAATTAGGATTTTAAAAGCCAACCTCCATCCTTGGGAATATCTCACATTCAGAGAGGGAAATGCTGCTCTGTGAAAGACAACCCTTGAAGTTCCACACTGTAAATTAGACATGATGACTTCAATTATACACTAGGCATATACACTAGGTGTTTGTACAGTACCCATCACTGTAAGATCTCACACCACATCCCTCCCTTGTAGAATTCAGGAAGAAATGAGCAGATTTTAAAACTGTAGGAATTTAGAGATGGAAGAAATTCTAGATATACCATTCAGTGAACTGTCTCTCTAGGAAAAAAAAAATCTATAAAAATACAAATACCTGTAAAACATAGCCATCATGAGCTCTTTAGGCTTTGCCACTTCTTTGAATGCAAAATGCTGCATTATGTGCTGAACTCCACACCATCAAATCACAACAGATGTGTCAGGGCACAGAGCGCACTCCCCCCAATCTGCAGTGTAGTCCTCTGTGCTCAAGGTCAGACCTCGGGTAAGAGAGAGCTGTTTCAGAAGCCTCTGCTGCCTTGGAGCTCCTCAAGAAAACACTAGAAGCAGCTTCAGCAGAGACTCCTCCAAGCAGATATGCTAAGAACCCTCAGCAGGGGTTCCACATTTGCTCTGGAAACTGCTTTTAAACTGAGGCTCCCAGCCCCTGCCTGAGCTATGCTTCTATGGTGTCGCAGCCAAGCCTGTCCTCTGGCCATGCACCCCCTAAATCTGGACCCCGACTCTGACCCACCAACTCAAATTCCTGAATGGACCATGGACTTCCATCATCACTACAGGCTTCTCTGGTGATCTCATCTGGTGGCTGAGCCCTTTGGGTACTGTGGCACTGCTCCCTTGCCAATGAGGCCTCAGCCTCTGCTCAGCTCCCACCTTCCCTTGCCTTGGGGAGCAACCTGTCCTCGCTGCTCCCTGACAAGATGTACTCAGAGCACGCTTATTAGATTGGGTTTTTCAAGGAACATAGACAGGAGCCATTTACCAGCTCACAAACTCCAAAATGTCTGGGAAGAAAAACAGTTACAAAAGCACTTCCCAGAACTCCCAAAGGAGCAGCTCATCTGAGCCTGCATGGAAGCAAAAATGCTGATATCCGTGAAGGTTTAACAGCAAAAAGCTAGCTGTCATTGATGCTGATGGCTTTCCTGAGTTGTTCTTTTTAAATTAAGCACTCAAATATTTCCTTAAACAAACCTTAGGAATCCACATCTCTTCCCGAGTTTAGCACAACATGGTTTATCCAAAGCTGCATAAGAAAAGAACTGAATCTGGGCATCCCAGTAACTCAGTCAGCAACTTAATTTTTAAACCATAATTCTTAGGTATATATTTTGTGGTGAGTGAGAGCAACTGAGGCAGTAAACTCTTGACCTGGAAAATTGGAAAAATTAAGTGATAGCAGGTTGTTCCT
>NW_010322289.1:23040-44180 GCF_000700745.2 Antrostomus carolinensis
AGACTGTAAGATCCTGCCTCTGAGGGATCTGTTCCTTTGCCTCACAGGGAAGAACTGCTTCACAGAAGAAAGTGAACACAAGAGAGCACTGCCCTAGAGCCTCTGCTCACTACAGAGCCCAGTACCGAGTCTGGCAGTTTGTTAAAGGCTGTTGCAAAGAGATACGACTAATCTGTTCTCCATACCCATAGGGTATAAGACAAGGTGTAAAGGAGTTTAATTGCAACAAGAAAGATTCAGGTTAGACATTAGGGAAAAGTGACAGAAAAGGCAAGTGTAGAGGAACACTAATGGAATAGATAATCTCAGGTGATGTGGAATCTCAATTGAGAGATTAAAGAAGCATCAATGAAGATGTTTCTTACTTTGGAGCAGGTAATGCTTAGGTGATGAGCAATCACACTGTCGCGTTTCTTTTGGGGAAAAGGGAGATTCCTGGTGATAGAAACTATCCAGCTAAGGAGTTTTTTATTTGAACATTCATAAAAAGATTAATATTCATGTGGAACAGAAACACGTAAATACATCCAAATGAGAACCAATGAGGAAAATCTTATGCTCCCTTCCTAGTACTCAGACAAACTGGTCAGTAATCAAAACAAATAAAAAGAGTGGATAAAGGGAAAGAAATCTCCCCTCCAAAAGATACACTTACAGAAAATTATATTTTCAGAGGCTGTTGACATAGCAATAAAGAGAATATAAAAACATACATTTCTGATAAACTCTGTGTACCTAAAATCCTTGGTTCAGCCTTCCAAACATGCTGAAAGATTGGCTGTTGGCTGCACAAAACTGTGGCATGGTGAAATGAAAGCACTTCTTTATTCTGAAAGTGCTGAGTTTAAAAACTATTTTTAACACCAGAATTACTAAAAACAGTTTCAACTGTCCAAAGTACACTAATAATACATTATTTTCCTAGTTCACCTGCTAAAAACAAAGGTATACATAAGGTGTATAAAACAAATCCAGATGTTATAAGTGGAAGAAATGGATTCTACATCAAGATGAGAAATGTTATAATAAAGTTGTAAGAAAATGGACAAGATCACACAGCGCATATCTAAAGCTTTTCTTCACAATATATCTAGGCTCTGTCAAGAAAACTGCATGCACTGTACTGACTCCATCAGACACTGAACACCATCACAAAGCATGATCTGCAGTCAGCTACACTATCATTTTCTTACTTGGATGAAGTAAGTGAATGATTGTATACAGTCATCTATATTTCACTGCTAATTTAAAGATTACAGGAAAACTGAATGGAGTTACTTTGTTCTTTGAGGAACAAAGAAACGAGCCTTACAGTCAGAAACGCTGTTAGGGTTATTGACGTTGCACGTTGCTGAAGCTGGCAAATATTTTCTGTTTTTAACATGACTGTCAATAGTGAGCTACTGGGCATGCAAGGATGCATAAGCCAAGGCCATAGTTGGCACTCCTTGCCATTCACAGCCAGTTCCATCCTGGCTGTCTGGTATTCGTTGTCAACCTTCTGGTGTTTGCAATTCTGGCTTTAAGTCCTGAATCCCACAATCAGCTTCACAGGCTAGAGCAGCTTCTGTACAAACTTTCTCACTTTAATACAGTTAAGTCAATGTGCTTTAGGTTTCATATCCTAAATAGCTCTATTATCAATACCAAAGGACACTTCTGTCTTCATTGTCAATTACTTTTATGTTCTGCTTGTACCTCAGTGTAAGAAACTGTAACACGTGAGCTGGCCTCTGCTAAACAAAATACACTTCTTTTATCCAGGTTTTACAATGAAGGCTAATTTTGATTAAAATAATATTCTTTGTGCAAATCACCTTGAAAGAGGTAAACACTTCTTCCTGTAAATTGCTGTGAGTTTGTTTGTTGGTTTAGTTTTTGGTTTTTTGTTTTTGTTTTTTTTTTAAAAAAGCATAGATGCATTTTGTAGCCTGCTTTCCCTTATAGGTTATGACATCAGACACAAAACCCAAAAAGAAAGTGGAAATATGACCTGCTATAATAATTTACAATGGAAAACACATTTGATGTGATACAAGAGAAATAGTCCTAGCCAAAAAGCTTCTGAAATATTTTTGTAATTCTTACTATAAATTATGTGTTTCTTCAGGGCAAAGGAAGACATACAATAGTGTGTAACATCATCATTTTTTTCCATAGTATAGTAAATACAATCATCCACACAGAAGGCATTCAACAAAAATCTCACATCATGATGCTCTCAGTTATCATCTGAGCTGAATGCCTGAAAAGTAACCTTTTAACTTCTGAAATGCTATTTTCTCAGAATAATACATTTTTCAGATTAAATATTAAGGATCTGATAGATTATGACAAACCTTGAACTGATTAACAAATCAATTTGTCTTACTCACAGTTTTTCCTTAAAAGAAAATTACATAAGCCTGAGAAAGACTCAAATATTTTCATTCAAAACCAGAGAGAAATACTTCCTGAGTAAAGTTAAAATTTTTGATTTTATGATTGCAAATTGAGAGAATAATTATTTAATAGCTTTTCTTTTTGAGAAAGATAAGGTTTTTATCCATGGTTGCCAACTATGGACAAAACTACAAAAAGCACTATATTGATACTTAACAGCAATATTCAGATTAATTAGTGTAACTTGTGATCAATACATAAGAAATAAACACATTAAGAGTTATTTTTTGTTGATGGTCCTCTTTTTAGTATTTTAAAACTACCATACAAAAGAATAGCAGAAGAGTTGAATACAAAGGTTTCTCAGAGGACTCAGGAACTTCCAGTAGTACTCACTGCTGCTATGGAAGCAATGCCTTTCTTTGTGAGAATATGGCTGTACAGCTCTGACATTTGCCTGACCACACATATCATTATATCTAACCTGTGTAATGACCTAAAATTCCAAAATTATAAGGTAATATTTTACAAAATCACTACTAGTTATATTTTGGAGATCTGACACTTTCAGAAATTTAATTATCCTTAAGTTCCTTAGAAAAAATTATACAAGTGTAAAGTTAGCTGCAAAAATAAACCGCACCCTTTCTACCAAACAAGGTGTTGGAATATCTAGATATTCAAATTACACAAAGTCTAACAAACAGCATATCTTCTATTCCTTGGGTGGAGGGGGAAGGAGGGAAGTGTGAGTGACTGTGTCTTGTGTGGTTGCCAGCTAAGTTAAACTATCACAATATCTCAGCTTGAATTGCTGGATCAAAGCTGCAGGAGACTGTCAAATTTGTATCTATAGTCTGTTTTCATGATTAGGTACAACTGATTCCAGTTTTAGGTAAGGCAATGTAGTTGATTACCTTCTGCTGTTTGCTCCAGATCTCTTTTACATAGCAATATAGAGTAGTTAAATTACATGTTTACAAGATACCTCACCCCACCCATGAGAAGAAATGGAAAGGAGATAGTAAGGGGAAAATACTTCTTGATTACTCTCAGACTAAACTTTAATTTCATAAATACTGGAGAAGGTCTGGCTAAAAGCAGGTATATCCTGGTTGATTGTTTCCCTCTGGAAAGGGAAGCTGAAAGTTGTCCAACAGTTTGGTAATGCTGAGAAAATAATCCCATTAGGGACCTCCCAAAGGTAGAGAATCCCACTTCATACTGGAGATTCTGGTTTTATCCTCTTTTGCTCACCGATAACTTTTGCTCACCATTAAGCAGGATTTTCAGAGACCAAGATACACATCAAGTGCAGTTGATTGCTCAGGTGCTGCACACCAGTATCTGAATAATGGGATGTTCTGCAAGAAGAAATTATATAATTCATTGATCTTAATAACTTAGACTTGTGTCAGAATACAAAGCAGACACATTTTAATGGGAGAAAACCTGAATATGGATGAAACAAAAAAGCTAGTAGCTTTCCTGTTAGCATTACACACACCTGTTCACCAAACGGTATGTCTTATGCTTAATGACAATAAGGTTGATGACATACGCGCTAAAGTAAGTCAGATCATACCCAGCCTTAGACTGGAAAATACTCTCTATCTCAAAGTCTTGAAAACATCTATGATTCGGTCTTCTCTCTCCTTATTCAATAATTACATGAACTTCTCATTCATCATTTACGAGGTAGCCTACAAAGTCCAAACATTCTTAACTTCTAAGCTCAGATACAGCAATCTTTTGTTCTTTTAATTTAAAAACCAACCAACCAATCAACCAAAAACCACAAAGAGGACAAAGAAGTTGCATTTCCTAGAAAAAAAAACAGGAACAAAATTGCACCATCCCAATTTCTTAGCAATACAATGACTGTGAATGCATCTCACTTCCCAAACCCCCAACACCCTCCAATTTCCCACAGTCCAGCTTTTTATAGCAGTTCTTCATTCAATGGAGAAACAGCATATTATCTCCTCAGATATTCAAAACTCCTATGGCAATTGGCCTGTGTTTCCAAAATACCTCTGAGTAAAACACCTCTGCCCCATGGCAGGCACATCCAACAGAACCCCTACCAAAAGGCTCACATGCATGAGTACAGAAGACAGAACCTTGTGATCAATCTGCAAGTTTGCAATATAAAGAAACCATTCTTAATAAGGTTGTGGGCCCACCTCTCATTTATAAACATGCTACAAATTTAAGGCTAAATTTTCATGTGGCATTTAGGTCAAAAACTATAGCTCAGGTAAAAAACTAGCTTTAAGGCATTATAATAAAAATCTCTTTAATTCAGGAGCCACCTCTTACTCCAATAGGTTCAAAAGGCTTTTTTAAATGCCCTGAAGGATAGGATTCATTTAATATTTTACTCTTGGCAAAGTCAAATCTTTCATATTCAGTGAAAAACGTGTGCATTTCAGTGATGCACTGTTTTCTGGAACATACTAATTTCTACTACTGTAATGACATATTTCTATTTGTTTTAAACAAAACTGATGCCGATAAGATGGTTTCACATGCAATCATGTAACAACTGTTTTGCCTTTGTTAGATTTTTTTGCAGGACTAATTCCCAAACACTGTTGATGAGGTTCAGTTTGAGCTTCTAGGAGATCTTTCTACATACATTGATTCCACTTAGCATAATGTTGTTGGTAGTGGGGACTTTTTTGTTTATTTACAGCAGATTATTCATTACCAAACAATTATTTCTTTTAACATAATTGAAAACAGTATGCGTGCCATCTAAATAGTTTCTCCTCTCCCAGGCAAATTAAAACTGGGTGCAACTTTAACAGAGTACAGTATTGGCTTTACCACTACTAATAGATAAATTATTTATACATGCACAGACACACATTTCCCAAAACTATTAATGTTCTTCACTGATTGATTGCATCTGCATTATAGTAGTGAATATTAAAAAAAATCTGCAATGTTTTATATAGGGAAACAGCCGGTATATGTAAAGCCCATTTTCCTCAGCTTGTTAGTCAGTATAGCACACATATGACTTCCTCTAAAAGAAAACTTAACAGATGTCTTCAAGCTTTAGGTTTTTTTTCCTAAGAATCACTTTCAAGGTTTGTGCTCTTACAGTAGACCTGATGAAAATGTGATTGCTTTTCATGACTCCTCCTCTGCTGCTGGCTAGGCACATTAAAAAGACATAGCTGTCTATCTCAGTGTACACATGCCATGGTAAAATGTGTGTTATTTACTGATAAAAACCACATGACAGCGGTTTAAAACCAGGATTTATTCTGTCAGTCAAATTAGAGAGGCAGAATATCCTCTATGCCAAGTGATTACCGTCTGGGTCTAAGTGTGGCGAACTGCCAGATCAATTATAATGGAAGAGAAGAGGAAATATGAAGACAGATTGGCTCAACTGTAAGCAGAAGCATCACTAAAAAAGAAACCCAGGGACATTTTAATGCAACAGCCAATTACTTAAAAGTGCATCTTTGGCCTACACTGCAGTTTTTATTTATATGGTTTGTTTCTACATAGAGTATAAAAAGGGAAATCAACATAGAGTTGGACAAATCAGGTATAAATAAAACCCACACTGATTTCACTGATATAACCTGTAAGTTGATGTTTCTGAGATGTAAATTTCTGAATGGCAGCTTCTACAATAAAAGCCTAGGAATATCATAGGACAACATACTTGAAGATATCCAATAAAATTTCACATTAATATACTACCATTTTCTTCCTTTAACCTGTAATTGATTTCAAGGAGGGGGAAAAAAAAAAAGAAAAAAAAAGCAAGCTAGATTGTCCTTGACAGCCAAGTTTTTCCTCTGGCATTCATTATTATATGGGCAATTTACCTTTCCCAATGCTGGAGGAAAAAGGATAGCAGCAGGGCTGGTAGATTAAAGACAAGCAAAACTGATCTACAGTGTCAACTGTCTTATCATAAGAGGAAATTTTAAAAAAGATAAACATGTTCTATAAGTCTTTTCATAGTATTATTTTTATGAAATATTTGTCCTCTCAATCACAAGTCTCTATTCCAGGTCCCTAAAGCCAAAGTGGGAAACAGGAGTTTCCATGAAGGGGACTGAAGGAGACCAAGTATTTTGAAGGATAAATTAATCAGTGGTGTGGTCTGATCAGTCTTCAGATGAAGCCTGAAAGAAATTGATCCAACTCTGATAAAAGTTGTTAATGTTGATGCTCCACAAGTGATGCAAAATTAATGTCTTATCATTATTTCATAGTGCACAATGACATTGTTTTGAATGAAATACACATCTACAACCCTGCAGTCCTCACCATCATAAACAGTATCTGACCAAATTAAACCTGAGTATCTAGAAATGGATGAATACACTAATATTAAATAAAGAAGAAACTTTCAGGATTTCATCCTGGAATAATTGCATTATGTTGTTTATACATGAAACTGTTAGATTTCTATTTTACAAAACTTTGGAATGGATTGAAATTCAGAGAGGTGCAGAAATGTGAAACTATGAAGTTCAAAAGATTTGCACCAGAGCAAAAGGAAAAATAGACCCATTATTTTGCAGCCTACTGCAACATGTCTACTAAGAGGATGCACAATATGTCAGTATCTTAAAGTATCTTAAAGATACTTTTTGCTAGACTTTGAAGAAGATTCATGACCAAAAAAGGAATGAAGCAAGTTTTCTACTGAGACCTAGAAATGGTAAAAAGGCAAAAAATGTAATAGTATGAGAGCTCTCACATCTTTGATTCGTTAGGGAGAATAGTTCATCTTTAAGAGAACAGAGATTTTAAATGACTAATATTGCTATAACAATCTGAAAATAAGCACAGGAGAATCTAATGCTAAGCACTGTCAGTTGGTACTCCACTTCCCATTTTTAACACACCATTATGAAAATGTATTTTTCCTACATAAATCTATCTTAACAATACAAAGTATTCAAAAGAAAATTACAATTTTATACAATAGGTATATATAACTGGTTAACTGATGGCTTTAAATCAGGAATCATCATACCCCAGAGCATTCTTTGTTAGGGGGCCATTTAGTATTACATAAGAAACTGGAGACAAAATACCATTCAGTTAACTGTAGCTCTGAGTAATTGTTCAGTTTCAAGCCAGCCTGTCAATGTGTGAAATTAATATTTCTATCTTGAACACATAAGCAGAGGAATATAACTCCCTCTATTTCCACTGAAAAAGATCAATGCTGGGATGCTTTAATTATTTCTACTGTCATTGCTTTAAAAAGGATACTGAAAAAAGATGGAAAGAATGAGCTGCATGAATGATTAAAAATTAAAAATAACTTCCATTATAATTAGACAACAAAACTGCAACACATTATTTTTTTCATTCATTAAGAAATTAAAATTGATTTAACCACCAATAAAGAGAGACTAGAATTAAAACACATGCACAAATATATTATTTATTTATTTGTTTGTTTGTTTATTTTTCATTTCCTGCTAAGAACAATTAACCGCTGAAATAATTTATCCAGGTACACAAGATACACTCCATGATTCAAAGCCCTTAAATAGTGACCAGACATCTTTCTTAAAGAAACACTATAGTCCAGACAGAAGGTTTGGGCATAAACTAGAAACTAGTAAACAGCATTCTTTTACCTCTGCTCAACAGGTCAAATCTGATGACCACTAATGCTCCTATGCTGGTATTACAATCTATGCATTTTAAATGTTTCTCCACATTACCATTTACTCCTTCTAATTTATCTCAGGATCCTGACTGATGACTCTTCCCTTATGACTGCCTTATCACTATCACTTATCACTAAGTCCCTTCCCTTGAAAGGAATTTCATTTTCTTTTGTCAAGAAAAATTCAAGATATATTTCTCACAGTATGCAACTTAAGCAAGCTGATTCAGTAATAAAGTCGAGTCAGCAGAGCAACTTCTAAAACCACTCATGCTTAATAAACAGTTCCCTGGGACCAAACACATAAAAATAAATTATTTGAGAAATAGCATTGTTTTTTAATGCAGGAGCTAAATTAATGCTTAATACAGTAATTCAAATATCTAGACACCTGCTAAAATGTTACTTTGGATTTCTTTTATAGTGTAATCAGTAAGCTATAAGCTGGTCCCTGACTCACTTCAGTCAATCAGTTAGCCTTCAATTGTTGTAATGCAACACTATATCAATATCTGAAATGACATGTATTGCTATGGACACTAGTAAGATTTCTATCTAATTTAAACAGTTAATGTCAAGTATTAATAACTACTAAAGCACTGATTTGGTAGAAACGCAATTTCCTTCCTGGAAATTGCATTTTTATTCATTACATTTGTGTAATTCAGACAAGTGACACTTCTAAGAGTTGTTCCTGGCTAGATGAAAACAAAACAAAACAAAACAAAACACATCTTTCAACAGTCAGAAAAAATAACTAAAAAACTTGAAGAAAAAAAAAGTGTGTATTGAACAATCAAGTCCTTTCTACAAGCCAAAATACCAGTAATTCTGCTATTGACTTTTCACAGGTGGTTTGTGCTGAAATAAAGGACAAAGTGGCATATTCTCACCTATGTGTGTCTTTTTCTCCACATACAAGTTCCACAATGAAATAATAAATACTGCCCTTGTTCTGATAACTCTCATCTTCAGTACTACCATTATAAAAAACCTAGATCGAAAGACCTCAGGGTATAACCATAACTCACAACTGGTGATGAGGCAAGTCAGTAGCTCTGCAAGGAAACTTACTCTGAGTGGCAGATACAGAAATGCTTTGGTTTAGTATCACAATATGGTCCCATGCATTATAGAGCACAAAAATATTAGAGATTTCCATTAATTTATTTGGGATTCCTCAGTTCTAGTTTACTTCAGGGGGTTAGAGATTTTTTTCTCCCTGAAACTAAAGACAGCAGAACATATAATGAATAGATTTTCTCTTCAGTAATATTATTATTATTCTACTTGCTCACTGCTAACCTCTCCATGAGCAGGAATCCAATTTCCCCAGCCCTGGCCACTCATCCTTTTTCATGCTCTCATCTGCCTTTCAATCAGTTCCATGAAGGAAAATCAGCCTCTTCTAACAACTTGGTAATTGACCCTAACAATACAGAACCATTGACTCACAGAATAATTTAGTTTGGACATGACCTCCAGAGGTCATGCAGTAAAACTCCCACGTCAAAGCAGAGCTAACTTCAAAGTCCGAGCAGGTTGCTCGGGGCTTTGTCCACGGATGGAGATTTCACAACCTCTCTGAGCAACCCGATCCAGAGCTTTGCCACCCACATTGGAGATTTTCGCCCTCTATAGCTAACAGTGCTCTCACATAGCATAAGGTGTCTGAGTAAAGAAGATAGTTCTTTTTCCTGTGTGTACTGAAGAAATAATTGTTCTCAGTCCATTCCCAGGGGTTCCACTATTCTACCTGTCACAGGGGACACCCTGACTGTCCCACCTGATCCCCCATTCAACAGCTTACTGGGCATTTCACTACTCATTTCAGTCAAAACTAAATGGTTTAGGAAGAAACAGCCATTAAAATTGTTTATGCAACTCCATACCAGTGACTTTTTTTTCAGCTCTTCCAACATAAAATACAGATGTGGTTTTCTTTCACTGTGATTTCACATTGACTCTTTAAATAGATTTTTTTTGTTAATAATTTCCAAAGTTTGAGCATTTTCGTAGGTTACACAGTGCTTAGCCACATGGCCAGTCCTTTCAGCTTGATTTCCAAAGAAAGTGTAATTGGGTAATATAAATTTTTACCAGTGCTCTGGATGTTTAACTATGTCACCTGGAAGATCTACAGAAAAATGCCACCAGGCTAATTCCTTAGCAGATGAACAAATAAATCAGCATTCTTTGTAATTACATCCCTTCACTCTGAGTTATGATTTATTCCAGTTCCAGGAACAGCTGCTCTTCCTTGCATACTACCTTGTATTCTGGATGTTTACATTCTGGTAACCCTTCTTGAGGCAAAAATGTACTTCCTATATTACCAGCTGTTTTCCAAAAGGATAGCCTATTTCTCAAGCTGTGCAGAGATCCAAAAAGGATTTCACTGAAGGTCCAGTTGTTATAAGAGGAATATGAACTTACTAGTACTGAAAAATGAATGCTTGCATGACTGCCAGCATTTGAATGAAGTGACATCTGGTCAGGCTGTCCTCAATACACATAGATACACAGACATGCCAGTCATGGTGCAAAGATATTTGGGGGACTGCCAGCCAATCTGAAGTATACAAACTCACTATAGGAGCCACACTGTTCCAAAGATTACTTAGTAGGGCACAAAGAAACTCACTTTTAAAAAAGATGCAAGTGGTTGCCAGGTAATACAAGTTCAATGCATTAAAGTTACTATGAAGTAATCCCCATACAAGAAAGTCTTCAGGGAGTCATTTGGAAAAACTTATAGGTATAATGAGTGCATACTATATGCATGATTGCAGCTAATGATATCAAGCTCTGTTCCATTACTGCCAAATTTAATCTTCTTGCTATCATTCAGAATACAGAGTAATATTTACCTCCTTTGAAAAAAAATATAATAATTCCAAGAAACAAAAATACCTTCTCTAATAAACAACATACAAGTTAACTGTCAGTGGGAGTGAGAACTCTTATCTTCACCAAGAAGCTGTGTTTGGATTCGATCATAAAGAGAAACATTGAGGTCGGTACAAATACTCTAGAGAATTAAACATAGGAAGACAAATTCCACTAAAAACAATGGATTTGCATGACTTTATGCCAAACAAGATCGTGGCCCAGCAGTACAGAATCCTTGTGTACCAGGAAAGAGAATTTTACTTTCTGCATTGAGAGTATTAAGGGAGAAGTATGAAGGAGTGCATAAGGGACTCCAATACATTACTTGGAGTCTTTTTCACATGCTGTCATTCAGCATTTGAAATGACTCTTGGTTCAATTATTTTACTCTCCCATTTACCAGCCTAGAAGCAGTAAAAGGGTTTTCTATTTGAATTCCAGCTGCAGTAATTGAACTAATTTATCAGTCTTAAAAAAGCCAATAGCTTTGTCCTCCAATCTCCTTCCTCTCAAACCCGTCAACCATGCTAATATAAGTTAATATAGCTCAATGATCATGGAACATAGAGTTCTGATCATGTTTCTTTTTTTTTTTTACTTACTGTACAATTGACTTATTTTCTTTTCCACCTCTCTCGGGTTTTTTTTTGGGGGGGGGGTTAGGTTTTTTTTTTAAACTTTATATCCTGTGCACCACTTTAGAGTTACTACTGACTACAGAGCAAAGTCTGGACTTCACAAAGCACAAAGTTCCTTGCCAGCTTCAACAATTATTTCAAAGATTGATATGTTGGTTCAGTAATGCTTTGCCACCCAAAATCCCTCTATTTATTGCCTCCCTCTCCACAGAGAAACCATTTTCAAACATTATCCCTCACTGCATGTGTCAAGATCTATGAACTCTGTGAGAAAAATTCCATTATTTAAGACAAAGCAGATATCAATTATGTAAACAATCCTCTAAAATTACAAAAGGAAACTATAAAACCCTCAAATCATTACAGTTTGCTACTTCACTGCCTGATTGAGGAAGTAGCATTTCTATTAATAAATCTTCTGGAGAATGATTTTCACCTTCCTCTATTTGGCACATTGATCATGTCTCTATTCTGGAGCTCTGGGTGACCAGATTGTTCACCTTTACAAGGGTGATGTTCTTTCATATTCATCTTTTTTGCTCAGCTTGCTAGAAGAAAGTATTTCTTTCCTACACATGGAATTCTGTTTTCCAGTTGCATCTACAAGCTGCTGAAATTAAAATTAAAAGAAAAAAGCTTACATCACTGACAGCAGAATGGAGCTGATGATTATTTTATATAGAGAAATTCATTTATCTTCTGTAACTTCTTTGTACTTTGGCAGTTCACACAAATTTTTAACATACTAAATGTACACTTTTTTATCAGAGGAGATGATGCAAACATGTTTTACCACTACTCTACAATTAGTTGATTTAGGTATTTTGTACAATGTTCACAAACAGAGCTTGTCTGGAGTTGCAGATTTAATATATTGACAGATCATTTAAAATAAAAAAAAAACAAAACAAAACAAAACTGTTTTTTTCTTGTAGCTTTTATAAATCATGATGAAAAAAACCAGTATTGGACACCGCTACTATGCGGACCCTTGCATTAGTCATATTAACTAGAAAATCCAGACTGTGAAGGCAAATAAGACACTGGGAATGTGAAGAGGATAATCAAAGCACATCTGAATAAGTGTTTTAGATTGATTTATTTGGGAAACAAATTAAAACAACTTTTTGCCCTTTTTTCCCCTCTAGAAACTTTTGAGTTCATCAGTTTTCAAACTAATTCCAAAAGAGGAGTAGAAATACCAAAACATATAATTCCTGAAGTCTAGTGAAACCTGAAAAATGTGGAGATCAAAAGGCATTAAATCATTACTTTCTGAGGAAAAAGTCAAGCAGAAGGTGGATGTTACGTGTTCCACTGTGGAGAAGCCTACTTCTACAAGCAGTTCGTAAAGACTGCCTGGACAAAATATGACAAGAGATGCCGCAACTGTAGTAAAACTAAAACAATTTGTCTTTCTTCTGAATTTCAAGGTAGTTGCTGTGTATTAGTTATCTCACAGGAGAAAAAAACAAAAACAAAAAACCCCACAAAAACCGGTAAATAGAAGACCTTAATTAAGTCATCTGAGAGCAGGTTCCGTACTATAATCTGTGGTTGTGTCTGAACTTCAACAACTAGCAACTGGCACAGCCCCTCTTCCTTTCCTGTGTCCTCATTCACTCCTAGAAGTACTCTTCAAGAAGGCAGTCATGGCTATCAATCACACAATAACCCTGAACTGAAAGACTATATAAAAAAGCTTCTTAAATTATATCTTAGTTATGATTGATAATGAAAATGCATTTCATTGTAAGTTAGCCAGGTTAACTGTAGGGTCTTTGGAAGTGGTTTAAGGTCTACATTGCAACCAATAACTTCAGCTGACATATGGTAAATAACACCCCTTGGCTCAGGCTCCAGACAATTCTACACTCACCACAGCACTGCCTGCTGTATAAAAAAAAAAAAATTCTGGGAAAATTACTAGTGTATGAGCTTTTCCATTGTCAATTCTGATCCAAGTGGCACATTCCAGTCATTACAATATGAATTAATTTGGTCCAAGTTATTCCTTGTACTGTGTGCACAAGACACAACCATGGCAGAAAAACTTGCAGAACTGAAGATGTAATTTAAAACCATGACCCTCATCTCGTTTCCATGTTGGCTTTTCTGTTTGATCCTAGGCACCAAAATGGCACCATCCTTTGCTTTGCAGGAGGTTGGGAGGTGAGTGAGTGTGGCAATACAGTGATTAAATACTGTAACTACCTATTAGGTGTGGTGATCTCCCCTTGCATTATACGAGGCATAGAGTAAAATGAAAATAGTTAATAACAGTACATCGTCAATTAATCTATTAAGGTGATTTTGACTAATGACTAATTCTTATATATCCATCTACAAATGTCTTTTCATGCAAGTCATAGTTTCTGACTAACATGAAAAGGAATACTTTCCAAAATCAGAAAAGGAATCCCTGTTAAACATAAAATATCTAATGATATGCTGGATGCCAAATATTCCTATATATTTGACATATTACAGAAACCCAGAGATGATAGTTAGCAGAAATAGTTACAGAGATGAAATTTTAAAGTGGGGAAGATTGAGATCCAAATTAGGTAAGCATTGAAGCTGGTATTAAATTTGAACACATTTGACTTTCATGGGGCTCATGCCTATGCTGACCTGTTTAGCAATGTTTGCCTGGATCTCTATGTTATATGTGAATTACAGAAGATTAAATAAATAGAATCATAACAGCCTTATATATGTACTATGTAATCATAGTTAAAAGAAGTAGTTTGTGTGTTCTGATACACTGCACATTTAATCCAGCATCTGAGATGATGATGACTACAATAAGCGCTGGATCAGGTCCTGGATCAGCAATATATGTCAAATACTCTTTTCGTAGCTTTATATTAAGTACCTATATTTATGTAGTAGAACCATTCCTTTCAGTAGGCTATTCTACTGCTCAGATGTTAAGTGCCTACTCTTAATAACTCACCTAAACTTTCATTTCTTAGCTTCAGGCTACCACTTGACTTTAGAAAATGAATAATTATCTTTTTAGATTTTTATATGCTCAACTCTCTGCTAGACTATTTTAATTTAGCTGCGCTGGTCCCACATGTGTCTTCTCCAAAAAAGCTTGTTTAAGTTTTGTTTGCTTCCCTGGTGTTTTCTTCAGTTTTCTTTTACTCTTTCTAAACTGCAGATAACATGGAATCAATATAATGAAATTAATATGCAGTTTATTATCTTTTTTATGTAGTCATCTGACTCCTTGTGTTTTCATTGTCTTTTATCCCTCATTCTGTAATGATGGAATTTCTTCTGAGGTGTAAGAATTGCACTTTGTTAATCACAATGGAAACCACTGTAACAACTTTCTCTTTAAAGAAAGAAGACAGCCTTTAAATAGCATAAAGGAACATTACCACACAGCATTTCATGTCAAGCAGACACTATCCTATCTATCTTCTAGAAAGTCTGCTTAAATGAATTTGCATCGAGGAAGTCCGTATGGCAAAGCCAATATATTTTTATTGAGATGTCTGTCATTACAGTGCAAAGTCTCTCTTTTTAGGCAGCTTATTGTTACTCAAACTCCTAAAGAATATTAAAAAGCATAATTTAAATACTGGCAACAACAATGAATGCTACTTCCCTTTGAAAAGGTGCTATGAGATTTCTGAATAACAAAAATAGCAAGAAATGTGGCCTTTTATGTCAAACATTAATTTTCTTCAATCCAGTTACTTTAAGCCTTCCATAGGGCAATCAGTATCAGAAAGAAAATTATTCTATTAGTTTTTTTCAATGGTTACTGACATTTCATGCAAAACAGGTACTTTCTTAGCCTTTTCCCTTGCAAGTCCAGTTCTTTTTCTTCCATGAATCAAAATTTACAAAGGGATGTTATCATAAAGACAGAGAACAAACAAAAATCAAGTAAAAATACTTGTTTCAATTTTATATCAATGATAGTGTCAGCATGGCTATCGTTTTCTTTATTGGGAAAATACTCTATGGAAAATTTAAAGACCAGTCACTAATAAAATCAATTCTCAAAGCATTTCCTGATCTTGCTGACAGTCTTTCAACCCTTAATTTCTATCTACGCTTAGTTGGTCCAAATCAAGATAAAAATGAAGTAATTTTCTTTGCTTTAGGCATTTTAAAAACAAATATTTTCAAAAGAACCTATCAGGTCTGATCCTGCAACTGTTCAATTTGCAGAATGAATGGAGACTTTATGAAAAATTGCAGGATTACACTGAAATGTACACTGAAATGAAGATGCAAGCCTATGGGAAATAAAAGAGCTCAGAACACTAGAAGTTCTTTGTGATGACACCTCAAAACTAAATAAAGCACTTATCAAGCCCCAAAATAATATTTTTTTTAAATTTAAAGATCAAATCATGTTAATGCTAATCAATTAAACTCCCTAAATTTAATGAATCAGAAGAAAAAACACACTGCCAACTGAAAATCAGGAAAATTATATACAGTAAAATACAACAAATAAATTTTCACTGGTGTTGCAAATATACATAATGTAAAAATTGCCATTTCGACATAACGGGATGCTCAGCTGCTGGACAGAAGAAGAAGAAAAAAAATCATATTCCTTATTTCCACATCATCTACTATTCTGGGAAGTATATTTCCTACAGTCCTTCATTTCGTGCACACTCTGCACTGAGTTTTCCACATGAAGCAATAGGAGTTTTGCACTTAAATTTTTATAGCCCTAAAACATAACATTTTGGTGCTGTGAGAAGTTTTATTCACAAAATAAATTTACATATTCTCCACATGTTCTAAGGAAAAGGGTTTATATGAAAGGACTTCCTAGTATGGGGTGAAAGAGATTAGTATGTATTCATTATGATATAGTAATGAACTGCATGCTTAAATGCTGTTTCTCAAACAATGCCATTTTTTTCCTGCTATGACTTATTTATGTATCTAGCAACTCATATTACTTCTATGTACAATATACATATTAAATATAAATTTTAGACAGATTTTTAAGAGCTCTTTGAATTCAAAACTCATGTCTGATGTTCAAAGACGTCTGTCATCTAGATAGGTAATTGAAAAGGCCTGACTTCCAAAAATATTGAGTACATCTTCAATAGACTTTCCAACACAGTTCTCTACTGAGATCACAAATGATGCCAAAGGATTTTGCAAATACTAATTAAGTGTAGGTTTGCCCATTTTCCTGACGCAGAAGCACAGAGGAGTTACATAAACTACAAGACATAAGTCAGCATGACAGCCAAGGAAAGGTCCCAAAACTCCTGACTTCTAACCATTAAGAAATGTTTTTCTCCACACTATGCTCTAACACAAATGGCAGCAGTCTGCTATTCAATATTGCTGCAAATGTAAGAATTTAAAAATAATTTTGGCTACTTTATTTTTGTATTTCCTAAATTATATAAAAAATATTAGCAGGTTCTATATAACATAATCTATGTTTTTTCCTAGGAAGAAAATGAAACATTTTAACTTTTAAAATATTTTAAATGTAAATGGTGCTTTTAGCTTTCAGGTGCTAGAAACTGTTGCAAGCATAAATTACATTTTAATTAAATTAATTTAATACGAATTTTGAGTGTTCTGCATGCATAGTTTAGAATTGTAACAATTTTATAACAAGGATGAAGTGATCAAATGGCTTGAATTTAATAGTTACCACCACATTAAGTAGATTTCTAATTACACTATGGGTTCCAGAGAGAAAAGCACAATTAATGAACATATTAACCAGAGTCTTTCAAATCTACTGAACTGTGGGAAGTTTGACACATAACATGCCAAACGCTGGTGGGACAGTGAACAAGTAGGGTGAAGTGATAAGTGTAGTGAATTCATGTCGGATTTTACTTCAGCTGTTAATTCAGCCCCAGCATGGGTCAATAGTGAGAAAACAAAGTAACTACACCTGTCATAGGGGCTGCTAAACACCTTCCTTTTTACTATCCCTTTTCTCTTCTTTGCTAAACTTTTAAACATGTAGCCTTACATACTCCGTATCTGCTATCTGCTTTAGACTAAATTGTTCTAGAGCTGCGTGCTGCAGACATTCTTCATCACTTCATGTGGTGGTCTGCAATTGTGTATCACTCTTTTTATAGTGCTCAATTTAGATCCTGGGATTTGATTTGGGGAGTGGGGAGAAAAAAGAAACACACTGCAACTGAAGTCAATGGAAGCTGTTCCTTGAACGCATGTGGCACTATATATAATGCCAGTTAGATGATGGCCTGTTTTTACAGACCACCTCAATATATCACCTAATTATCTATATCCAGAGGGTGCTGAAGTACATTTAAAATATAATAAAATAAAATCTAGACATAATAACATGCCCAAAGGGCAGAGGAACACAATATAAAAGAATATATTCTCTAATAGTTCTTTGAAAGTATTGCTCTTGGAGAAGAATCCTGACCCCCGAGAATGTGATTCACAGTGACCTGAAAACTCAGAAGCATTCCCAGAAGGAGTTCTGATGGAGACTGCAACTTTATTTTTTTATTTATCTGTTTCTAAACACTCCAAATAATGAAAACTAAAAATTATACAACTGCCTCAAATTCAGTAACATGAGCTCAAATATTGGGAAAGCAGATGGCTTTCCAAAATTTTCCTCAAGTAATGAGTAATTTTACACTAGACTGAGACTTTTCCTTCTTTAAAAATTTCTAATCAGCTTCTTCTAATCTGTTTTCCCATGCTTAGATCTTAATTTTATGAGTACACAGCTGCTTATCTTCATATGAATCCTTTTAGCCAAGCATGTGTCAGGAAAAAAAAAAGTTATCTTTTCTTGTTTGCTTTTGTTGCTTCTTTTCATTTTGATCTTTTCAGTTGTTACATGTTCTTGCGTTGGCTTCCCTGGGTAACCATTGTAAACACCTGTCCACTTGTGTGTGCAGGAGAGTATAACACTCCAGAAAACAAAAACAAAAACAAACTGCAGAGCAAATGCTGTTTGGTTTTGGTTTTTTTGTTGTTGTTTTTTTCCAAAGAACTGGGTAGTATACTACAAATACAACAAGAAAACTGAATATAAAAGAAGGTAATTAGACTGTTTTTCCACTAAAAAATTAAGGGGAAACAAATGAAAAATAAAAGAAAAAAGTGACTAGGAGGTATATCATCAGACCTTTATGATTCCAAAACCCGAAGTATTAGATTTAGCAAAAGTAAAGCTGACTCCATTGTTCATTTTCTAATCTCTAGTTATTTTTCTGTAAGTTTATATTTTCCACTTGAGAAGATCTTGGGGCATGATTTCTTTCTTCTTGCGGAGAACAGAACTTTTTTATCTTAAGTGTAATGATATTATAAAACACATGCAACGTCAAAAGAAAAACTTTGTGCCTTTGATCTCAGAATCAGAGTAGACATACTGACTGTAATACAAATACATGCTCCTTTTTCATTTTCTTTTATGTTCAGAGTAGACTTGTCTGGCTAGAGAAAGGCAGCTACGGTCTCGTGAGCTCCCTGTTTTGTCCAAGAGATCCAATGCAGATATACAGTTTTAAAGGACAGAGCCCTGGGTGTAAGAAACTGGCACACTATAGAGTTCTCTCTAGCTGTACAGTCTATTCAGAGAAAGGTGGGAATAGATAAGTATTGGATAAAGGAGGAAGCTCACAAAACTCTGCAACGTGATTAGTTAGTAAGAGCCACTAAGTGGAAAAAGATGGACTTCTCTCACTGCAAATAAGCATAGAGTTGAATGCACTGTGAAAAAGCAAGGGTTTTATGCTTCTGCAAACTTAGAAAAATTTCTGGTTTGTCAAAAATAATTATATGACTTAACATTCTGAAAGTTTACCAAAAAAAGAATTGGAAAAACAAAACATGAAAATTCAAAAAAAGTCAAAGTAATGTTAGCAAAGCCTTGATAACTGAAATTTCTGGCATAACAAGTGATGTTGTATCACAGCTGTGCCTTGAATAGTCTTTGGTTACTATGAATGGGCTAGAAAACAGTTTGTCACAATTCTGTCAACATTTTAATCAGTAAGGCATACCTTTATGTGAGTCAGGGAATTAACATGTATTCTCATTCACAAGTACTTGTCAGAATTTGCTGCCAGTAATAAAACTTTCATAAGAGTCATTCTACTAAATTTTTCTGTTCTGTTGCACCTCCACCCTTTCTTAGCCTCAGATACATAGCAAAATAAACCTGAATCACAGCTAACTTTCTATGATGAATTTTTAGAGGAGTCACCTAGTATGTAATAAATGCTGAAACTATTAATAGCCTGTGATCAAAACAGAGTACTTTAAAAAAATGAATATGGCATTCTTTGGTACTAGTCACAGCCATTAAAATTAAAGGTGTCAAGTTTGAGGAAACAAGCTATCTTCCTCCTCTCGCATTTCCTGCAAGTACAGAAATTAAGTAGCTGCGCTTCATTCATCAAGACTGACAAAATGGGTCTACTGCCTTATTGAAAATACTCAGTAGGTGTTTCAGACTACATTTCTGACAAACATCTTTGTAAATGAAGAAAGGCTTTGACATTCAAACCGCAACTAAAACAGAGTTGGTGAAGAGAAACATACTGGTAATCCTGCTAATTGCTTCTTACTCTTCTCGCTTTTCCTGTTCAACTCTTGAGATAGTTACAGTGGGTAAACAGTAACTGGATTCTACAGCTGCAGTGGGTAAATACTATAAACACCTGAGCTTGAGTAAAGGTCACAATTCTCACTGTCAAGTCTCTCTTTTAAGCCTTCGGGCATCTAAGGTCAGATAGAAGTCTGAACTGTAAATCAAACCGGAGATGGATGTGATCTTATTACTGGTGCAGCTATGGAAACAAAGAGAATCTATTACAGGTGAGAGATGAAAAGATGCTAAAAGGATTTACTTCACATGGTGCCTGGCATATTCCAGGTCTCATTCTGTTTTGTTCTGTGATGTATTTCTACTGTCAATGGCCACTTCTACTTCCGGCAGCCAGCAAGACACAGACCATCTTTCTGGTTTCCAGTAAGAAATGATCTATCTAGAAGCAGGTGAAGAACAAGCAGCTTTTCACAAGTGCTGCCCAGTGACTGCGATGTAAATACTTGTTCCTGCTATTAGCAGAACAGTAGCTATTTGTATTGGGTCTGGCTGGGATGGAGTTAATTTTCCCCATAGCAGCCCTCAGAGTGCTGTGCTTTGCATTGGAGTTGATACCACACCAGGGTTTTGGTTACTGCTGAGCAGTGCTCACACAGCATCAAGGCTGCCTCTCCGACATCCCCCTCCACCCCAGTAGGCTCAGGGCAAGATATTGGGAGGTGACATAGCCAGGACAGCTGACCCAAACTGACCAAAGAGACATGACGTCTGATCAGAAAGAAAAGCAAGGAGAATGGAGGGGAAAGAGGGGACATTCATTCAGACGTTTGTCCTCTGGAACAACTGCTACGAGTACTGAATCTCTGTTTCCTGGGAAGTGGTTGGACATTGCCTGTAGATGAGAAGTAGAGAATAAATATTTTGCTTTTTCCTTTTCTTCTTGCTTTGTGCTTCTATTAAAGACCCACGAGTTCTTTTTTTTTTTTTTTTCTTC
>NW_010322290.1:0-34717 GCF_000700745.2 Antrostomus carolinensis
ATGGTCTGAATCTTGTGATTGTCCTATGCTATTGCAAGAGCTGGACTTGATCTTTGTAGGTCTCTTCCAACTCACAACATTCTATGATTCTATGATATTTTAACTCTGTCTTTGCAAAACCAGGATGATTTCTAGCTCTCCACAAACTGGGAACAGATAGCAACATTTTTGAAGGTAAATAAAAAACAGTTACTTAGTGTCACAAACTGCCACTGAATATATGACTGTATAAAAACCTTTTCCTGAATACTTTCTGCTACAAGCTCTTCAAATTCAGAAGGAAATGGCTGCCATGTTATGAGTGCCTTTACACTGGATTACTAGAGACAGTACTTCTCACATTAGGTGGATATTCTTGATTTTGTTATCACTTCTTCCATTTTCCCTTTCTTTTACATTACAGAAAAGTTATGCTATTCTAGGTATAACATTATATGGTTGGCTTATTCCAGAGTAGACACTTGCTAATAGAACATATCTAAAAAAATTTCTTCACTGACATTGGCTGGAGGTTTGAAATGTCAAGGCTTGCACACTATTGATTGCTTTCTATAAAACAGGGTGTTTTCTACTCTGGAACAAATACAATAATTAATTATTATAATGTTCTAATTTAAAGGAAGAAGATCTCAAGAGACTGTACTTAACACTGCTCTTGTTCTATTTTTAATATTTTGGTTAATAGAGTTGACTGGCCAAGGAAACAAGTAGGCTAAATGCAGTTCCTGGTGGTTTTCTTATTGTTTGGATAGCCTGACCTAGTTCTTTCACCCTTTTAATTACAATTTAAGCTTAACTAATTGGATGTCTGTATTGGTTACCAGCAACATATAGGAGCTTTTAAGATTTTTCATTGCTTGTACTTGGTCTGTTATAGCAGTCATGGGAGGGGTGATGGCTGGCTCTTCTATCTATGAAGATGCAGAGAGGGAGTAAAATAGTACAAAGATACATTTTTATGAAAAGAAAAACTAATGTAAGGAAGAGTTCTGAAATTACAGATAACACTTAACATCCAACAAAATTCTTGTCTAGGACTACAAATTGCAAATGAAGTGCAATATCTTTCTCAGTTTCCTTAATGGAAAGTGTGATACCAGTTTATTGAAGTGAGCCCTCAATATTGCAAGTCTTCAGTTAGTCTTTAAATAGAACAGAGAGAGTGTCAGACTCTAACAATTAGGTTTGGAACAAAGAGATTTGATTACTCAACCAGAGGCCTCTAGCTCTCAACTCAATACCATCATTTTGAATCTGCACTTGCAGTGATCACTATAAATATTGCTTCATAGTTTATTCTTCTAAAAGTCCTGTCAGGAAAAAATTACAAAAGGCCAGCTTCAGACTTTGTGTAATTAAATGAAGTGAGTGAAACTATACTAGTGATGAATTTGGCTCAAGATTACATTGAAGTCTAAATAAAAATAGTAAGTGTGCAACTGTTTCTAATTATCTAACAAGAATAAAATAATGTGTGGACATTTCTAGAAGCTCTTAAGGACTTATTACTCTATTAGAAACCCAGAAAGCATCAATTGAAATAGGACAAATATTCCAGTTGGCACAATTTTCTCCTCCATCATTCCCAACACTGTACAGATTTCCACTCCTCTAGCTATTATGATAGTCAGGGGAGATGTAAGTTTCTATTTTGTGATTGGATTAAAGTTATCTATTTTGCCACCAGATTCCTTTATGTCCCTATATGTAATCACAGCTTTCATTGCAACACTGCAGTCTTAGAAATCTGGAACAACTGAAGATTTCAGTGCTAGACAACTGCTTGCCAAAGGAGAGAATACCATCATCGTCATATCGTGTATTAGCTACTCCCTACATACAGACATAATGAGCCTCGAACTTGTCTGGGAAATTGGAGGACTAAGGAAACCCTTGACCTCAACATTTGTGGTATTTACAGATGAGATTTTTCTCCATTTATTTTGCTAGGATGAGGGAAGGCATGATTTGGTAGTATGTTCATAGTGTATGTACTGGAGTATGTAGAGAGTAGTAATGATCATATTTTTTGGTAGTAAGAACTTACGGAAACCTACATGAGAATCCACGGGATCATTTCTTTCCTGACCTAATGTAGGATCTCCTGCTTTCCACTAATCACTCCCTACCAGGCTGAATGGGTGTGCCAGGGTAACTATACAGAAGACTTAAGGATTCATGTAGCCAGAAAGGTGCCAGACCATCTGCAGTGCTTGCTGCTGACTCCCTCAGCAGGGTGACCAGTTGGCATCCTGTTCTGAGGTGCCTTTTACTGCAGGCTGTTCAGGGCATTGGCTGAAAGATGGTTGATGTTGTGCTTCCAGGAGCAAAAAAAACATAAGTGCACTTAACTACAGCTCCTAAGCTCCTCTGTGAAGCTGTGCCAAAATGCAAATACCACTTTGTGAACTGAGGACCAAGGGCATGGAAAGTAGGATATAATTAAAATGGCAATCAGCAGACTGGTAGATTATAGAAGCTATCCATGAATGATCAAGAACAAGAAACAATTGAGTCTTATCAGACTTTATAGGGCTTCTAAAGTCTAGTAAATTTTTTTTGTGTGGGTTATGCTTTCATTCTGTGCGTGCTTTTAATTTGAAAACTTACTGTTTCCTGGTGGTAATGTAATTATATCTAGCGAGGAGTAAAAATTGAAAGCGCATATTTTGTTGTGAAAATTAACTGCATGAAAGACTAACAAAGGCCATTATAAATGAGAAGGATAGGTTAGCAGGAGTTTCTTGGATTAAGCAGTTAAATGTTCTCACTATAACTCTAAATTGTAGGGTAATCCCTGTTTCTGAAAATATAGTATACATGAGATTGTCACTTTTCCTCAGAGGAGCCTTGAAAATATTTTGATTATACTTTACTAGCAGGCCTTATATCCATATATTAATGGGCCATCAATTTAAAATGGATCTGAGTCTTAGCATGAGTGTATCTGCTTAATTCAATTCCTGCATAGGCTAAAACTCAAAAAGAAATTAAATGCTTTGTTTGGTCATGTGGACAGGTTTCGAGGAAGTATATGTAGCTATATAGTTATGCTTTAATTATCATAGACTTTGAACTTTTGTAAGCTATATCAGAAATTAATGCAAGGTTGTGTGGCAACAATGAAATTTTGGAGGATGTATTGTTAGATGAAGTAATAAGGAAGCAAAAATATAGATTTACAGTAATGTAAACTTTCAGACTTTGTATGAAAGTTATGACAAATGCAGTTGTTCTCTTTACTGTTTGTTTATAAACTTAACTTGCTTAGGGTTTTGTATGCAATTTTAATTCAATAATATTTTTCTTAATGTCTCTAGTTCTTAAAACACAGAAAACTTTTACTAAACAATATAGTGAAAAATAAATGCTGAAACATTTGCAAAACACTGAAGTTAGAACTCTTTCTGCTGCTTACATGTGCAAGACAGTATAACTGCTCAAAATTTGTGTTTTTCCTATATGAGTACATGCCTGGTATTGGAATGAAGTCCAAATTCCATTTACTAATGTAATTATTCCAAGCATCAGGAAATAATAAAGAGCTGAGTTTTCCAGTGGACGTTAGTATCAATGTCCTTGTCTACTTTTCTTCTAATTTATATTATGTTGTTGCAAAACCCAGCAGCAACATGGGTTGAGAATAGGAATCAACAGTAACCCTTATTTTCCGCAAATTATCAGAGAACAATCTTCTAATATATGTAAAAGATAATGAAATACTGCTACTCACATCTACATGTGGGGAACTGATGTGCCACTATTTATTCTTGTAATTCCACCTATCTCCAAAAAAGAGATCTGAAAACCCACACAAGCTGCCACTTTGCTCCCAAGCTGCTGTATGTGCTTTCAGGCACCTAGAGTCTTGTTTATGTGTGTACTCAGATGTTCTTCTGTCCTGACACAGCTGAACCTCTTTCATCAGATGCTGAAGCCTCATCCTTAAGAGGTTTAAATGCCTGCATGAGTTTACAGAGCAATCTCACTCATTGCATGATTAGACGCTATTTCTTTTAAAGAGGTAGATAAAGAACCTTTTACATCACTGTGAAGAGCTTTTTAGCCTCAGAAAGAAGTCCCTTCAAATTGCATGAAGTAAGATTGGAAGTCTTTGGAGGACTTCTGATTGAGATTTATGGAGGACTTCAGCTCTTCCCTAGCTCCTGGATTCAGTGAAGTTTAAGCAAAAGACTGCTATCAACCTGTTCAGATAGTGACAGTTTGTGCAGCATGTGTAGGAACAGTTGCAGCTACCTAGGGAATTTCAGTCCAAGCAAAGAAGCATGCAGGTATTTTAATTGCTTAGATTAATGAGTTGGAACAATTTACATTGCAGCCTTGGCCAAGTTACCAATTTTCTGCCTTGTCATCAGCTGCACAGTTTGCTGAGTTTCTTCTGAACTCCCATAATTTGCAGTCTGACATATTGAGGTAAACCATAACTTGCATATGGCCAATAAACACATGCTTTATTTCAAGCACTTGACTAATCCTATCTTTGTGCAGCAAAGCAGTCAAGTGCGTGTTCATCTCCTTGAAGTTAGTGGAGCTGTGAACAGAATTACGATAAAATGTGTACCTGAGTGCTTTACTAAAGCAGTACTCAAAGGAGCTTTTTTTGTGTAGTCTTTTCTGTGAGGCATACAGTCTGATGTATTCCATTTCAATAATTAAATTTTCTTGAGAAACTTTGGTAATTATTCTCAGCTGTAAATTTTCATTACTCCAAAATGTGTTGGTTTAAAAAGCAAAAAGTAGTAGTTAGCATTGGATTCATAATGTGTAGTGGACAGATGGAAAGGGGAAAAAAAATTTTTGTTACTTCAAAAGACATGAAGAAATCTTGGCATTTATATTGTGACCTCTAGCTAATTTGTACATGAAGTCCTTCTAGAAGGTTCATGTAGCACTTTCAGCCTCTTAAATTTAGGATTTCTTAACTTTTTTATTTATGAACAACATAATTATCTCCATGTTATTTTATCACATAACTATGATTTTTTTTGTTTGATTTTTACACCCACTGATAGCATAGCATATGTTGTACATGGAAACTGAAACAGTTTGGAGACAACACTAGCATTTCTGTATGACTGATGTATTTAAGTATCAGATACTGAAATATCTTATCAAATACTACAATATATATCTGTAGAAACTAGAATGAGAAAATATAGCTCTCACAAAGGTGTTAAGCTAGATTCAACACCAATGATTTAACTTGCGATAGGTACTGACTTGCTACAGTAGCCTGATACAGGTACCCTTGGTTGTCCTCTTTAATATTTGTTCTGTGCAGAACTAATGACATTTAGAATATTTGTGCACATATGGACATAGTTAATTGAATCAATAGTGTAATTGACCAATTAGTTTCCTTAGTTTAATCGAATTTCAGTTCTTAAAAAAAGTTTCTGAAATTTACAATGATGTTTTGCTAATTTACTAAATAAAAACACTTAGATGAAATTTCATAAGCCATTCATTTGGTGAGATTTGTCAGAAACTCCCTCATATTTCTATCAATTTTATATATAAATATATATATAAAATAGATAAATAAATAGATATAAATATATATATATAAAAAATAGAGAAGACAGGTAGAATAGGCTTAAGGCTTACATATATTCAGTAAAGAACAGTAAAGAAAAGTAAAGGCAGAAGATTCAAGCCTTAACAAAAAGAGCATTTTTCTAAAGGAAGAGGCAAATCGACAAAATAGTGCTTATTTAGTATATAATACAGAGTTCCTTTAAGATCCATAAGATGAATGACCCTAGGCATGCTATGACGAATGACCCTAGGCCTTTTCTGATGAAATCTGTGGATCATTCCACTTCAAGTTGAAGTTAATGGAGTTGGAATGAACCTTTTTTTAGAGTTCTCATTATTAAAATGCAATTACACATTTTTGCTGTTAAGTGTTTGGTTGAAAATTGTCTCCATGGCAATCCTGACTTTAGTGGAGACCCATCTTTGACAGCCTTGGCATGAGATATTTAACATTTTTTAACATTGCTTCCACACGTCTATTTCTAAAAGGTGACTTTCAAATGCAATTTAATTTTGACTTGAGGCCAGAGCTGTGCCAGATTATAAAATGATTCCTTCTAAGTGGAAAGGAGTGATGTGAAGATATGGCTACCACAGTCTAGTTGACTTGTGGTTCTCAAAGGCACTTATCTTCTGTAAGCTAAATGAACACCATTTTCATCTTGGCAATTAATGAACTACAGTGAAAGCAGTATTTTATTATTATTGGTGATAAAATAGTAGAATATAGCTATGAATATCTGGCTAGATTTACATTGACCTAGCAGCAAGAGAAAATAATGACACTGTAAAGTAAAGCTACTAAATGTTTTAATTTAATTCAAATAGAAGTTATTGTTAATTAATACAGTTTCTTATGAAATGTTGATCTCTAGGTTCAATTTTAATCTAAAGATTTGCATCCTTTTGTGACTCTCAGATAGAAGAGTAGTTGCACTTCTAATTATGAGATTTAACTCTCATAAAAAAATGTAGCTGTGCCAGAGCTTTACTCACTTAATCACTGCAGTCATTGGCATTGTAGAGACATAACTGGAGATTATTTTTTAAACATTCTGTATTTTCTTTATGCAGTGTAAATTTTATACTGCAAGTACTGGCTCTGGGTTTCCAGGCACTGAAAAAAAAAAAGTCTAAAGGTGTGAAAGGAAGACATGACCCAACAATGACCACCTGAATTGAGCAGATTCTCTCTTGATGCAGCAATTAGTGTGGTATCCACCACCAGGGTTAGTCTTAGTCATCTAATATTTTTTTCAAAGACATACTAAACTTGTTCTAATCAATTCCTCATCAGAGTATCAATCTGTACTCTGTTGCTAACAATCTCCATGACACATGCTGTCATGCTGTGGCAACCAGAAAGTAAGTTTGCTCTGTTAAATACTCCTTCTTACTCCTAAAGTTTGGGCAGTGACTTCCTGGCTTTGAATTGTGATACCAAGTCTTATGCAAACAAAATCATTTAATAAATGGCCACAAAACTGAGAATTCAAGAGTAACCACGTATTGCTCAGGATTTATACATCTATGAGCATTTGTTTAGCGCCAAGTCTATCTCCACACTGCTGACCTGACCAAATTTTGTTTTCACATTCTTAACTATGTGACCGTTGTTTAAATACCCATTTATATCTTTGAACATTGAAATATTTTTCCCATCCTTATTTTGTCACTTACAAATTGGAGAGAGATTATCAGGAGAGAAAACTGAGTGTAGAAAACCAATAGCATGATTTTCGGTCATATACTCTTCCCCATCTCATAGCATAAAAGAAAACCTTGTAACAGTTTTGCTAGCAGTTTGCCTCAGTGGTAAAAGAATTGCAAGGCTCATTCAGGAAAAAGATTCAATAATGGTGTAGCAAAGGAAATATCAGTATTCCCCTTCTTATGAAAACACGGATTGTCATTTAGGAGATGGAAGGAATTACACCCAAACAATTTAATATGCTGTTGACATTATATAAAGGATAGCAATGCCAAGGATTTCTGGCAGGTTCTATGTGCAGTGCTTGTAAGAAAGATTGCTGCAGCCAATGTATCCATAGGATACAAGTACAATGTGACTGGGTGAGAGAGAAGGATGAGGAAAGAGGTTATAAAAAGCAAAGTCACAACAACTTTTTTGCTGAAGCAGTTGAGAGATACATAACTCTTCTCAACAAGAAAAATCCATCAACAGAAGTATATAGCTAGTAGTTCCAGCCTTCCCATTACTTTTCTCCATCTGCTACCACCTTCAAATTCTCTGCATGGTAAGAGAAATGAAAATTCTGTAAAACAAGTAATGTAGGGGAAACGGCTTTCTAAATTCTATGATTTTTTTTAAAAAAAACAAAGCTGTATTGTAACTGTTACACAGCGTACAGAAAATAATCTTTGCTTCTGATACTTGCTATATTTTATCTGAGCTTTTGTGATTACTAAATAAACATGAGAAGCCTTTTTTAATGTTGCATTAGTTACACAGTAGAAAGTATTACAATAGCAATTCTAGTCTGTTTCCCAGGTGACAATTCTTCACATCATTTAGAGGAGAAAACAGTGATATCTCTGCAGTAAAATTAGCAGAGCTGAAAGTATTTTGGTAAATCCTACCTTTAAAAGTTACCATTAAAATGATAGATAATTAGTAGGCTTAGAAAATGCCATCCTCAACATAGAAAGTGATTTATCTGAAATCATGTAGATGAAGGATTCTTCTGGGGGCTTACTTATCTTGTAGTGATCAGGCCAAAAAAAGAAAAAACAAATGATACAAAATCATCATCAGAAAAAACAAATGCATCAAAAAGCACTCTACTACTGGAAAAGAAGGGAAATTCAGGAGAGTAAAGTTGATATTAATAAAGGTTTGAGTTATTAAAATTATTGTTTTAAAAACAATAGGACAAAAAATATAGCAAACATGGAAACTGTAATTACCATAGTCAGAAGTTCTTATGGGGTTTATTAGTTATTATTAGAGGTGCTACCTCTGTACCACTGACTGATGCAAAATAAAGTAAGAGCACAGAAGGGAAGTTATTCTCTGGTTATGAGGACATCATATGCCAACTTCAAAAGTGCAAAAGAAGAAAAACCCTTGGAGGTAGAACACTAAATTTTTCAATAATTCCTTTGGTTTTTAAATGGACAATAACCAAGTAGACTGATAAATATATCTAAACAGAGGCCTTTTTTTTAAGATCTTAATTTTAGCTTCAGGCTAAAATTTCAGCTTCTTAGCAAATGGAAAACTGAGTTCCAGATCGTAAAATTTAACAATTTAATAAAAACTAACTTAAGCTTATAGAAGGTTATGTGCTACTAGCTGTCATTGTACATATCTCAAAACTCAACATTTCCTTGTGGTCTGCTACAGCCTATTCTGAATCTATTTTGGGCCCACTTTTATGCTAAAAATATTTTTTCTAAGGAGTGTAATCAATATTTATTTCATTTTTTAAATGTTTTAAGTAAACATCACATACGTTTGGTTAGAAACCAAATTATAGTAAATTATTTCCACAAAGCAACTGGAAAAAAGTATTTTATGAAATTATAAAAGAAAAATATTGATAAGTTACACAAATAAATGGGACATTAAAGATTTATATTACTGCAAATATTCCAAGGAGTTTATTAGTTTAGAACACAACAAAGGTACTTGTATGTAATGTTTAAAAATATCTGAAGATCCCAAGTGCTTTGGAACTATAATGCTAAATGCTATTTTAAATAAATCATGATCTTGCCTCATAAAAAAACAAACAAACAAACAAAAAAAACCCCCAGTAATAAACAGATTCTTACTGATGTCTAAGAACTGACAATGCCACTTAACATAGAGATATCACATAGAGATACTAACTCTGGTACCAAAAGCAGTAAGATAATATTAGCACTATAATAATAATGTGTGCTTTGGTAGTAAAACTATTAAACAGTGCCTCTCATCATACGAAATTAATTTAAGTGCAGGACAGTCCTAGTACATCTGTACAGATCCTCATTCTAAAAATAAGTCAATTGCAGCTATTTTATTTTCTTCATTGTGAGAGAATGCCTAGAACTTAAGATGGTAAACAAAGCATTTAGAGGTGCTGAAACTAGCAGAAGAGATAGGAGTAGAAAGAAGGCAGAGAGAGAATGCTGGGGACAACAAAGCAGGCTAAGACCATATATTTGCTTATGGAATTGTCAGCATCCTTATGATCACATATGTCCCTGTGGAAGCTGCCAGCTTTATAATTCTTAGATGCAAACTTTATCTGGTTGCGCTTGCCCAGCTCTAAGATGAAACTAATGATGTGTACACAAAATATTTGGTTTAGTTTGCTAATATTTCACACATATATTCCTCGTTCAATGATGGGTATTACAGGAATCACAGGTACTTTTTTTAGCTGTAGTAGCTTTAATTAGCAGTGAGCTTCAATGAACTTTAAAGAAAAAAAAAGAATACCAAATGTTTTGCAGTTCTTTTTTTTCCTTAATAAAACATAAAAGTGACAGTGTCATAGATTAGATACCAAATGACAGCATTCACTTAATATTTTTGTGGTAGCAGATAAAGGTTTGGTCTCCAAAATATAACTTAATGCATGCAGTAAGAAATGTCCCAAAAGTATTCATACTCACAAGTCAAGCCTAGAATGAATGCAAGAAAAGAGACAAAAACAAACAAACAAACAAACAAACAACCCAGGAATATAGGAGACTGAGATACAGCTGAAGTCTTAAGCAATAATGTCATACTAACTGCCTAGCCATCAAACAATTGGTAGCTGTCAAGAAATGTGGAGTTTTGAGGTGACTGAGTAGGATGCCATGGTCATTCTTTTGTAGATGTTTTGGAACACTGCTCCCATGAAGGGAGGAAAAGTAATTTGATTTGACAGTCTAAAACAAAAGCTAGCAGAATGCAACAGGAGAATGGAAAATCTACCATGCAGCATTTTGCTCAGACAAGAGGGAATGAAATATCTATTTTTGTTATTTTTCAGTTGACTGTCTATACATCTCCTTTTCCTCAAAAACATATTGGAAATGCTCTGCTCTATTGTCTTCTTTCTCTTTATACCACCTTGTGACTAAAATATGATGGGCTTTAAGAGCAAAGTGAATAAAATAGGAACAGCCACACAGGTCAATGAACAACATTACTTATGGCATGCATCACATGCTTTTTCTGTCAATGCTTTGAGGAGTTTGGGTTTTTTTAAATGTTGAATGTTAATAGTGGAAATTGTTTTGGTTTGGTTTGTTATCTGACATTTCTTGATTGTGATTGTTTGCATGACTAAAGAGATTGATACAATCTATCTGTATCTGAGTGGTATCAATTGGTCAATCTATATATCTATCCATAAGTGCTTTTGTACTTCTGCTTAACCTAACAAAGGATTGACAGAACTCTTAAATTTCACAGAAGACTACAAAACTACATGTTTGGCATTCTTTGAGATCTTTTTGTTCTCCTCTAAATCAGGTAAGGGATAATAACTTCAGCACAACCTTTATATACACTGCACCAATTATGCACACAATATCGTTTCAGCTGTTTGGATTCTGTACAGCATGTCAGACAAAAAATGATGAGCACCAAAATAAATATGTAATGAGTTCATATGGTTGAACCAATAAACAAGACTTGCAGCATGCCATCAAGTTTATTATGTACATATACAATAATCTTGGGAAATGAGTTGCAGAGTAAGTAAACTATTGGGGATGGTTTTGTATTAATTTCTTATTTTGTGTTTGTGTGTGTGAAACATTTTCTCTAAAATTGTCTAAAATCACTTCTAGAGTGACCTTCTGTGCTGTCCAACTGGCTAAGTGATTTCTGTTACTATATCAAACAGTGTAATGGCATTTAGAGAGGAAGAAGGAGCTGTGTGGCAGTGCTACTTTACTCCCTCCTGGAGCCTCACAAAATGTAATTTCTGTCATGCTGAGTACTGTTTGTTTTAGAATAAGAGACATATACAACTTTGACTCCTAAAGTACTTTGAGACAGACTACTAAAAAGGCACAAACAAAAAATAGAATTGCATGATTTTATGCAGCATCACCAATTTCCAGCAGCTGCAGAACCACCTTATTCGTATTGTGTAAGACCACAGAAGGCTGTGTCAGACTAGAATATGTTTTCTCTGCGGCTTAGTGTGTGGCTTCACAGTAATTTGAAGCAGATTTAAAATTGCAATCCTTACTAAAAGGCCAATCTTAGCTGCATACTGTTGCTGTTCTCCCTGCATTGGTTCAAGTGGTTGTGTATAGTAAGGCTGAATAATAATTCTTCATCAGTAAAACACAATTTAGTTTTCAGTGGGATCAATGAGCGTATTCAACTTCCTAGGTGGCTGTAGAATACTTCTTTCTGCCCAGCAGTTCCTGCCCTATATTTACAACTTCCTAAAAACTATCATATATTTCATATAAGCATACTTCTATCAAGAGCCAGCAAAAGCTGAGGGGAGGGGTGTTTTGTTTGCTTACTTTGGTCTGGATTTGTTTTATATTGGTTTTGTTTGTTTGTTTGTTTTGTTGTTGTTGCCTTATTTTCACCAAGGCATTTTTCTCCTGTGTTGCACAGTGTACTCCATAATGATTTCAGCTGGAAAAGGATTAAACTGGAACAACCAATAGACTTGATAGCTTTTTTATTTTTTTTTTTTTATTTGACAGTATTACTTTTTACATCCAGAAAATAATGCAGTTGCAACACTGTCTATGCAGTCAATAAGCCTCTGCATCTCAGGAAGTATATTTTTTTCTCTTTTATAAGTCATATAGAATGTAACAAAATACTTCCTCTGTTTTTACCATCCTATAGAAGTGAGTAAAGAACGAAAACCCCTGTGGTAGAGTTCAAGGACTTTCAAGAACCTCTTATAGAATTAATTTAATAGAGAATGAAATTCATCATCCTCCATCTGTTCACAGCTGATTTTAGGTATAGAAATTTCTATTAATATTTCACTGAGATTACTTTTTTACCTGTTTTCCCCTTAAAGCTAGTTGATCACTTAATTTCAAAATTAAATTGGGGTGTTGCACATCTGCTTCTTTCTAGGGCAACTCAGAAAAGCTGTATTACCAACATATTCTCTTTGTGTTTGCCTTAGTTACTCATTTTTTAAACCATGAAGTGTTGCTTAGCACCATGTGGAGGTGAAAGCATTTAATTCAAAGCATTGAAATAAATGTAACAATTTACAGCAGTGCTGGTGGTAAATGTGATGAACTGAGAAGAACAGGAAGATAAATATGATGGTTGCAGTAGTGAATGAGAAGAGGGAGAAGGAATTACTTATAATGTTTTGGTGCAAATATTATATACTTTTGAAGATCCATGCATGACACTGACTGTAACTCTCCTGTCTCCCAGCAATTCTCATCTCTATGTTATCGTCAGCTCGAGGCATGATCTCATTGACCTATGATATTGTATTCCTAATTCCTTTTTGAGAAAAATATGCTTACATTTAAGAGCCTTATTTATTCACTGTTTATACTAAAAGGAGAAATACCTTTAACTCTGGATCATTTCTCTGCTCAATATTCACTGCCTTTTGCCCTTTGACAGCATTACCATTGTGGCCGACATGGGTGGAGTGACAGAACTGCTTCTCCAACTTACAAACCTGAGTTGCAGTTCACTGCAAACCTGTAATGACTTCTCACATCCATAGTGTCTCTTAACTGATATGCTTTGTGATTTACTGATGAAAGTTTAGTCACATGTAGCCATGTTCTGTTGCAAAATACATACAGCACAGTTTTAATGGGATTTGAAAATGCCTAGCTGTTGATTTCGTACTGGAAGAACATTACTATTGTCAGAGTGATGTCGCAGCAGACAGCATTTTGCACTGTAATAGCCAAAGATCTTAGGAAGGATTTGGGGAGAGAAGCGTTCACAGTTCTTTTAATTTTACTGGAGAATAATAGATTTTAATTGACTAAATAATATACTTTAACCTAACTTAATTCTCTAAATAAAAGGTGAAAGATAAATTTCTGCCTCTTTACTCCTTAATTTATTCCTATTTAACATTTACTTGTGTACTCACAGTTACTATGTGTAAGTAGTATTGTGGGAAAAAAATGGTTATAATCAATATTTTCTGTTTCTATTAAAAATTACTTTGCTTTGGTTACTCCAAATGGAAATTGTGTTTAAATTGGCAAGGAAAAAGATTACTTTTATACAAAGCTTTACCAAAATCCCACTTTCTATTCATGATCACAAGAGTCTTTGAAATAATTACAATATTTTAATTACTAGACTTCAGTCATACTTATTTATATGAAGATATAAGTGTAACTGTGAGCACAAACCAGGCATGCATTTTTTCACATGGACTATGGTACATTCCCTTACTCTCAAAAAATAGACTGCTCTATGGCCGCATAGACACAAAATCAAACTCCTCTGAAGATAGGTGGGCAATCTGAATGCCAGGATAACAAAGTGCTGTGAATTGAGAGATTCTGCCACTGGAGGTTATGGGAAGGGACTTCCAACTGCAGTGGCCTTTGTCCAACATCACATCCAAAAAATGGGGAAAAATCAGTATCACTGAACATAAAATGCCTCTGAAAACCGAATTACTTTCAATGAGCATGAAAATCTGTTCCTGTAAAATCCATCACAAGATTATTGATAAACCTGAATATCAGACCATCCTCATAGCAAGCTCCTCCATCAATAAGTATTAAGCAAGTAAATTAGGCTTTTATTCCCAACCATACTCTGTAGTAACCTGTCTTTTCTATTAACCTTGTGATATCTTAATGTTCACACCCCTCTCTTGGCTTTCAGAGTATTCAGAGATGCACCTTTGATATTCTGCCCATTTGTGTTATCTCTACTAGTCCGTGGATTGATTTTAATCTCCTTCATAATTCTCTATCTCAGAAACAGCAATTCAGATAACTGTGTTGATATTTTTTATTGCTTCCACAATAAGAACCAATGCACACAAATAAACCTCGGTGGGAGGTGTATGTGTAAGTTACATGAATTGCTCACATTTTGAGAAACAAAAGATGTCACATAATGTATTTGCAGTGCTTAAATTAAGGAAGAACGTTGTGTATGTGATGTTTTTCAATGACTAGCAGTTGCCCAAGAAGATAAACTTTATTTCTGTGACAGTTCCTAAGTAATTTTAGATTCAGCTTCTAATAGACTGGTATGGATTTTTACAGTGTTCAGTTTTTGAATCACAAAGCGTAAGTCAGAAAGTGAGATGGGTGTGTACATTTTGCTGAACAACTCTCAGCAGAGACAGGAGGGCTGGCAATATAGGAGCCAGCTGCCTACATGTTAGAGAAATCTGTCCTCCATCAGATATTTAGATTTAAGTGAGGTGATTGGTAGTATTGTCTGGCTATGCAATTACCCTAACAAGTAGATGTGCTTTTACTGAAAATAGAGTCATGTGTGTCCTACTAAAGAAAGTACAAATACACAGGCTTAATAACAGAAATATATTAGAAACAGCTATACCTCTAACCAATGCTCTCATTCCCCAGAAGGTATTGTGTATTAAACATTTGCTGACAGATAGTACATAACCTGATCCTCTGTGTGGCAAGGTTAATAATGCAAGTCGAGTAAAATGGTGTAGATAATCACAGTTGTCTCAACCAGTAAGTTCCTGATTGTGTTGAAACAGAAGAAAGAAAATTAATTAAATGAAAATTTTAATTTTGTGTGATCTGATATGGGAGCAGTCTGTCTCTTCTGAATGGAAGAGCTTTTAGTTTCCTCTTCCAAAGGGATATCTGGAGCTACTGTAAAGTGAAGAACTCTACTAAGTTGACAGACATCTGCCACCTTGCTTTTCTCTCTCCCCTTCTAATTCCAAACTTATGAAAGAGATTGTGTCTACATTCTTATCATTGGGATTTCATTTGAAGAATAGTATTGAAGAATAGTATTATCATCTTGAAAAATAGCTAACATCATTTATGCATCTCTGGAAATGTGATGTCATCTTCTGTTGTTTAACTACATGGGAAAGAGATCCATGTGGAAATCATAAGTGTACTTTCAATATTGTTCAAAGTCATAGCTATAAAAAGGAATTTTTAAGTGGATGCCTATTTGAGAATCTGAATTTTTCTTCATTGTTAGTAATTATGGCCAATTTGAATTAAAAATTCTATGGCTATTCACATATGTATTTCTTCCATCAAGTTTTTAATTTGTAAATTATCAATTAACTTTTTTCCCCTTAATCCTCTGAGCATTCCCAAAACTGTACAATGACTTATTGCCTGTTCTCAAAATGTCTCATTATCTTAAACGAACTAATATAAAATCGTTAATGGAATTATCAATTTTTTAAATGTACTTTCTTCTTAAATAAGATGAGGAAAATTAGTATAATTGTGGGGTTTTTTAGTATTTTGATATCTTCGAACAATAAATGTCATGGGAGATCTAAGTAGCAATCTTTCCTTAAGGGCTAAACTTAACTTACAGAAATCTTAAAGCGTGTTTGATGAAATTTTGTTTTCATAGTTTTACACTTTTCCATCATGTCAGGAACACTCACTAAAAGCAAAAAAGTAAGCAAAATGGACATTGACTCATTCAAATTCCTTAAAGATGTGTTAGTCAAAGTTTTAAATTTAACACCTATGTTATGAGATGTATAAAAAATGACTTGTTGGTCATCTTTTTCTTTTTCTTTTGTAAAGGTACAAGAGAAATGCACATTCAGCAAAATTTGCATAGTATTTGTCACTTTGACAGAGATACAATAAAATGGTCTTAAGAGACTAAAAAGGAAATAAATTTTCTATCTAAATGATAAGGCACAGTAAAAATTCAGTGTCTAGAATTAGAATTCTATGATTCTACAACATGGAAATCTTTGACACTTCTTACAATCTAATTGTAACATTTATTTTTTTGCAAACACTTCATATACTGGATATTATAATTTGTCACATGAGTATATTTATATACATACTATATATATGTAGTATTTTTATATGTATTTTTATATATGAACTACATAAACACAGACTTTTTTGTTCTTAAATTCTTTATATCAGTTGTTTAAATATAACTTTTGAGCAGGTTCTAACTCTTAAACAATATATATTAGCATTGGTAGACAATCATTGCATTAGTGTGCAACATTGATTAATACATCAGCATTGCATTAAGCCTTCAATTCTCCCCGTATTTGTGAGAAAACTAGTCAAGAGCCCCTAATGTTGACTGGGTTTTTGTGCTGGCTTTGTCCTTTGTAAAGGACCCTCATCTTACCCCTACAGCCATATGTACTCTATACTACTGAAGAAATACAGTTTATGCCTTCTGAAGATGCCACAGGTAAAAAGGCTTTTCAGATCAAAGTTTAAAAATAACTTTAACCATGGAAAGTACATTAGAGGAAGTTCGTGTTGGAAATATAAGTTTTGTAAGAAGATTTAAACAAAGACTTTGAGGTCTTGAAAACCCAACGAAACTGGGAGTGAATCCTCTTCATTTTCCCTATTGTCTCTTTAGAATGAAGACGAACTCAGTCTCAGTCAATATTAATGTAAGTAAAATTCATGTGTATCTATATATATACAGAAGTTTTGCATGCACAGTAGATAGCTCTAATTAGCATATTAATCAAAATTATATCACTAAATATATTATTCTTTAATTAATTTACTATATTTATTGAAAAGTTAAGCAATTCACTTGCTGTGTGCAACATAACTAGTTCAAAACAGTTATATATCAATATATTATTTTAATAATTTCTCAAGCAATACAATTTTCCAAACTGCTAGACTGACTAAACACTCTACAGCTATGTGTCAGAGGGTAGAGAAATTCTGATGCCATGAGACTACTAATTGCTATGGATGTTTTTAGTAAATGTGTATGTCTGAATTTCTCACCAGGTAGAGAGTAAAGCCTACCTCTACTAGCAAAAAGGAACAGGAAGTAAAGATTATTCCAGTGTGTGGAAGATACCTATAATTTCCATTCTCACAGTGGAATGTTTCTGTACTCTTCCATTGTGCTGCTTTCTTCACATACAGCAAGAAATTTGACAATCAGCATTCAGGTAGGTGACCTTAGAGTAGGGAGTAAAAAAACCCATTTTGATTGTGAGCTGCTGTGTTCCTGAACTGCTGCTTCACTCTGAAGTTACAGTAATGTAAATAATAAAGACAAAACCAGTGTTATATGATTGGGGCATTTTGGACATTCGATCTGATTAACAATTATATTTTATTCCAGCACAAACTTTGTTTCTTATTTGAGTAGGCCTTTGAATATTACTGTGTCAATGTCCGTCTCTCCATAGTTGTAAGCTTCAGGTAAAAGGAACCTTTGTATCTTGGAACCTGACCTCAATTATTCCAGGAGACAAATCTTTAAGTGCCATGCCAAAATACCACCACAGATTAAACAGTGACAGTAAAAGAATGGAACATCTCTCTTGTTATGTTTTTGAAACACGAAAAGAAGCACAAACCTGAACTGAGCCCAAAGCTCAAGTGAAATCTTCTTTTATGGTATAATAGCTCAAGCTCAGAAGCCACTGAGGCAAAGGGCTCCGGAGCAGGGGAACCTTTCCTGAAGGGACAAAACCGCGGCTCAAATCAGCTGAGGCCAAAGTGTTGACAGTGAAGGTGTCCCAGTGCCCCCTCCCAGAGCTCCAGCCAGAGCTGCTGACACACGGCAGCTGGCGCGGCGTGGCCTTTGCCGAGGCCGCTGTGACCGCACCCACACCCTTAAGTCACCCTGAGGTGTCACCCGGCACAGGCAGGTGCCCAGCGCGTGCACATCGGCCCACGGCAGTTGGCGCAGGCAGTTTGCTCGGGAAGGGCGCAGTTCCCCTCCTGGCTCAGGAAGGCTGACACAAGCAGTGGTCATTGTCTTCCTAGAGGGAGACACAGCTATGATTACCACTCTGCTGAAAACCATCACCAGGAACAGTGTGGAAACTAAGACAGAGGTCCCACGCAAACATGCAGCTGTCCAGGTCTCCAGCTGCGTGGGGTGCCTGAGCCTGTCACTGGAGAGCAGCAGAGACAGCACCTGTGTGCTCTGTGACCAGGTGAATGAGCTGCCCAGCATGGTGGCAGAGCTGAAAGAAGAAGTGGAAAGTTTAAGGAGTATCAGGGGGTGTGAGAGGGAGATCGACTGATGGAGCCACACCATATCGTCCCTGAGACAAAGGTGGTAGATGGAGACTCCATAAGAAGCAGAGGATCTCCATTGTGCAGCAGGGTAGCTATGTCACAATCACAGAAACATGGTGGGATGACTCTCATGACTGGAGTGCTGCAATGGATGGCTGTAAGCTCTTCAAGAGGACTAGACAAGGAAGGAGGGGTGGTGGGGTGGCGCTCTGTGTTAGGGAGTGTTTTGATTGCATAGAGCTTGAAGTTTGTGATGATGAGGTCAAGTGCTTCTGGGTAAGAATGAAGGGGAAGGCCAACAAGGCAGATATCCTGTTGGGAGTCTGTTATAGACCACCCAACCAGAATGTAGAGGCAGATGAAGCCTTCTACAAGGGGCTGGCAGAAGTCACACAATCACTAGCCCTTGTTCTTGTGTGGGACTTCAACTTACTGGACATCTGCTGGAAATACAACACAGCAGAGAGGAAACAGTCTAGGAGGTTCCTGAAGTGTGTGGAAGATAACTTCCTTACATATCTGGCAAGTGAGCCCACCAGGGGAGGTGCCTTGCTTGACCTCCTGTTTACCAACAGAGAAGGACTGGTAGGAGTGAGCCTGTTAGGAGGAATTTTACATCTTGCTTCTTTTACTGGAATCAGTATTTCAAGGAGTTCCTTTATAGTAAATGGACCTTGAAGGTGTAAGTACTGATTTCCATAAGACTCGAGCTTTTACAGTAGCAGGTAAAGCTATGTTCACATTTCTACTACAAACCTCATTTTGGAAGGACTTGTAAATCTGCTACAGTAGTATCCCCATTTGATTAAAAGAAGACTAGGATTTCAGATAGTGCTTATATTTATTAGACTTTTGTATTTGAGCTAACTGAAAGGGCCTTTTTTGCTAAAGGGTCCTGCTTAATTAGGTAATTACACATTAAACTGTAATGGTTACTCTAATTTCATCAGAAGATTAATGTGCTGGGAGTTGAAGCTTTTCTTTAAACCCTGAAGACAATTTCTGCAATGTAGAGTAGTGGCAAACTGACAAGCCATATGGGAAATATTTGCAGTGCTGCTGCCTGTACTCTGTCTCTTGAGTTAATATGTTCCTTTTTTGCTGTAAAGGAGTTTGACATGATAGGCTGTCAGTCCAATAGCTTTTGGGCCAGACTGGCCCTTTTTGGATGCAGTGCGCAGCTGCATTTTCTTGATGACAGCAGAAAATGAAGAAAACTTCTTTCAGGAGAAGGGTAAGGAGGTGGAGGTGGGGTAATACCTCATCCTACTCTCTGAGTGCAAGCAGCAGTTCATGTTGTACTGTCCTAAGGTGTGCAGTCTCCGTGTGCTCTAAAGAGTACTGAGCACATGGAATTGTATGCAAGTCTGACCTCCTTTTCCTACTGTTCCAAGACAATGTTGTTTAACTGGACCGATGAATTTTATAGTAGTCACTGTTGCACTAAGTATGAATAATTCAAGGCAGATTGAATTTTAAAGTACTGAGAGTATTCTTAGAAGATAGATGAGCAGAATTGGAGCATGAGTCAAACCCATGGCACTAAGGTACCAAACCTAGGTACCAAAGGGAATGCCAAGCATTTAATTGCTTTTGCTGTGCTGAGTGTGAGGTATGTCTTTAACTAGAATGTGAGCAGTCAAGGGAAAGCAGATACAGGCAATATAGAAAAAGGCTTATGTGGTATACAGAGCAATCTGTGCCTCAGATCAGGGAGGCAAAATAGCTCCTCTCTCATGACAAATGTCTAATGTGTCCCCTCAGTGTTACTTTTCCCAAACAATTTCAGAAACTGTTTGCTGTTTCAGGGACAAAGCAGGAGGCAAATGATCTCTTTTTAGTACTATTGATTTGCCCTTGCCAGATAAAACATTTTTAGTGTTTTCCCCCAAGTGGAGGCCAAAAAACCACTTTTTTTTCCAAAAAGTACAAAATTTGGACAGTAGGTACTTCTGACTCCCAGTAAAAGGTATACAAGAAAGGTTGTTGTTGGTTTTTTTGTTTTTGTTTTTGTTTTTGTTTTACATTCAGTACAGTGTGTAGAAGATTAATAAAATGTGTTCCTGTCATCATATATCACTAACAACTGCTGGAATAATAGAAATAAAATGATAAAATCCTGATGTCCCCAGAAGAATACAACAGATTAAAAGTCTAAATCCATACACAATCTTTCAAAAAATTTGAAGGCTAGGAGAGTTGTAAGCACTGTTTCTAGCAAATATCTTTCATTTTAGCTGAAGTATTGGCTTTGGATTTTGATTGCCGCACCTTTTCTTCAAAAACAGAAAATGTAAACAAAACCCCCCTACACCAACACAGAAGGCCATATAACCCATTATAACCCTGTAATCTTTTCAGTAATTTAAAACAGCTAAATCAGCCTAGCCATTTTTCCTTCTACAAATCTTGAACTTCAGAGCTCTTTGCCTAGAAGCAAAAATTCTATTTGCTGTAGTAAGTTTTATGGCCAGATTTCTAAAGGATGTAATAGCCACATTTATAAGAGGATAAATACTTTAGTGTCAAATCAATAACTTCACTTTTCTGTGTAGCTGCTTAAAATAAAGATATTTGTCTTACGGTTGTGGAAAAGAGGTGCATATTTTCACAAAATACCTAATACATCTTTATTTGAATTATGACCTTAAATCAGTTCATATATTCCTACATGTATGTATTTTTAGCATACATTTATACAATTCCTTTTACTATTAGATAACATTCAGGTTATTTTTATGTATTCCAATACTTTGGAATACTGACCTTTCAAATCTTTAGATTTTAAAGAGGCAGTAGACATAGGACTGTATTATTTAAACACTGTAGCCTTTGAGGTATCCATAGTACAACAGTGTTATGTTCTTTGAGATCAAAAGGCCAGCAGTTCTAGAGTAAGCACATCCCTTGTGGATTAATTGTAATGAAATTACTCATTTGGAACATTGTGCCAGAACTTCGACGCTATCCAAGCTGCAGTAAAAATTTCATGTGAGTTTTCTTTACGCTGGAAGAAGTGCTGCAGTGACAAAGATGTTTTATTTATAAAACTGTCTATATAGGAGAGGGAAGAGCTACTGCTCACATTTTGATAGCCAATATTTTCACTGTAGCATGTGGTTACCCTTCAGCTACATTACAGCTTTGATGTTTAAAATAGATGCACTTCATAGAAAGAATAAAAGTGTATTTAGTTATTATCTTGATAGCCCTCAACTTTGAAAGACCTCTTGAAATCTGGAAATTCCCCTTTTAAAAATTATTAGACACATTTTTATTTTCGGAAGTGAAAAGGGTCACAATATCTGAAAATCAGAATATCTGGGCTTTCTGAAACATAATCCAGAGAACAATGGCGTTCTTGAAGCTTCCCAGATCATCCCCAGTCTCATGAAGTTGTTGGGAATTGCATCAGACCCAAGCATACATATAAGCAAGACTGAGAGATCTGTGGGTTAGCATGGAGGCTCCTTGTCTTTATGGCTAGAGTCTGTGCTTTGAATTTCCAATGCAGTAGAAGTCCAGCTTAGCCCGTTTTATGTGAAGTTGTTTATGCGACTCGGCAAAAGTTCAAGAGAAAAAAACAGAGCTTGTTCATCTATGCAGCCAAAGAAGAAAAGATTTGAAGAACAGTTGATACATGAGAGTTATTCCATCCTTGATATGATGTTGTCTCTATTCTCCCACTTTTTTTTTTTTTTTTTTTTTTTTAATGAGAGGAGGGTCTGTTATTTCCCTCTTTCACCTGCCTTAGATAGGGTCTAGGTTAACTAGAGAGAATATCTTGTGTCTGAGCATGATGCAGAGCAAGGATCAAAGCAGCCTCAACATTAGTGCAGATTTGCTAGCTCAAGCAACATGGTCATGGTGTGCTGTCCCTCCAGCACTGAATTGACACCAGAGTCCATATCAGACCACCTACACCAGAACGATGACCTTCATCTTCTTTGAGTCTTTTTTTCTTCTATTTAGCATATTTTTTGTCTTATTTTCCTCAAATGAAATAAGACTACTTTACAACAGGCACACCAGTTAATCTCAAGCTCTCTAGAAAGGATAGTATTAACAAGTCTTGCATGGGTTTTCTTCCTTAGAGGACTCTACACAGATGAAGATTAGCAAAAAAACACAATGGGAAGTTGCTTTTTAAAAGGTGTCTGAAGACACAGCCTCTAGGCCTTGTTTAATGTTGTACAATTACACAAAGGTATTTTCTCCCTGAATTCTTTGCACTCATTTATTCTATCTAGGCTAACAAATGGCCACCTGAGATAGATCAGATTTTAGGGCTAGAGATCTGGTAGGGACAGTGAACCCTTTTGTTAACACGAGTCATTACATTAAAGCTAACATCTGTGTGAAATACATTCAATTCAAAAATATCTTCTATAGTTTTCCCCCTTCAATATATTTCAGTGGACTCCATGTAAACTAAAGTGCCTTTTGTTGCATGAAAGGGGTGGAAAAGCAACTTGGCAGGAAACAAATCCCCTTGAGTTCCAGCTCACCCTCAGATAACTGGAGGAGCTAGGGACAGCTAGGCTTAAATCCTGAGTGATGCTCAGCTGAACACTATGAGTCCGACAACAGCAGATTCACTTGACAAGTGTGCTGCACTTCCATACCCACGATTTATGGTCTCACATGGCTAAACTGGCAGAATTTACCTGCGTCCCATTGGGCATGGGGGTTGGTGTGACCGGTTACAGACAGACACAGTTCAATGTGGCACTACAAGTCTGGGTATACTAGTGCCGGATTCACTCGACAGTGCCCTGCACCTGCCATCCAGTCATGATCTATGGACTCTCATAACCTATCAGGCAGTAGCCCAGTGAGGAATTGTGCAGCAAGTCAATAAGTGAATAAGGCACTTTAATAAAGCAACAGGAATAATACAGGTTTGTGTGGACTGCCAGTGATAATCTACTGTCTGCAGAGGTATATACAAGCATTAAGGTTACAAATTACTGGAAAGCATTAAATTAAAAAAAAAAAAAAAGTGATTCTATAGAGGTCTCTAATTTTCTGAGAAAGTCCTCGGGCTAATATAAATCTTACCCAAAGGCATTCCTATGGGGGGGAAGAGTGGCTCAGCCCGTCAGCTGGTCTCAGAGTTCCACAATGGTATCTTCCCTAACATCCCCCTTTCTTTGCGCTACTTTTATATTATTTTTTTTACCTTCAAGGTGGAGCTTGAGTGATTCTAATTATATTTTTACCATGATTGGTAAAAGTATGTTCCTTACATTTCCTTTTTAAGGTAGAAGTTACCAAAACTTAGAGTGCATGCTCAGTAAAGGGGGAGGGGGGTGGTCAGTGAGCTGGAGTTGTGTTTTGTGTTTTTATAATTCAAGTTTCACACAAGGGAGGTACTTGTCTAAAAGGTGCCAGACAGTTGGTCCAGGGTCGCAAACAGATAATATATCAGCTCCTTGGTGTCATAGGTCTTAGTGATTACAGGAGTTAGTGAAAACATTTCCACCCCTTTTGACCCTCAGTATTGATGTGGAGACCAGGATCTCCAGGAGACAACCTTGAGGATTCTTTGCGTATGTCCTGGGTTTGGTTAGGATAGAGTTAATTGTTCACAGGGAACTGAGAAGGGGGAGGCTGGGGCAGTTGGTCTGGGTGGCCAGGGCAGGTGTTCCGTATCACTTGAGGGTATTCCATACCACCTGACATCATGCTTAGTATCTAAATAGGGAAGTTCTGGGAGGAGGGGTTGGCTGGGTATTGTAGTTTGCAAGCTGGTCCTGTGGTGAGCCTGTTTAATTTCTTTTATCACGTTCTTATATCGTATACTCTTTCATTAGTGTTGTTGTTGTTTGATGTTGTTTCTCCCTTACTATTCCAGTAAGCTGCTCATGTCTCAACCCCTGAGCCCCGTTCATTTATGTTTCCTTCTCCCCATGCCACTGAAGGGTGGGGTGGGCAGCGACCCTTAATGGTTAAACCACATCAGCATACCAGTTGCATTTTTCCCCTGGGATCTTCTTCAATGTTATACATTTTGTTAGTGTGTGAACAAGGATGTTTTCTGATTTTTTAGTTACCTGCAATAATTATTCCACACATTTTCAGAGAGCTAGGAGCAAGAGACAATTGGAGTGAGACTGTGCTACTGTGTCTACAAAGAATGGTATTTATGCTGATGAACTTAAAGGATATCATAAAGCACATTTTAACAGTTGGAAAGATTGAGTTGACAAATGTGAAGTGACAACACAATATACTAAAGGTGACCCTGCTTCTTAGTGAGAGAGATATGAATTAAAGGAAGATCCAGAAACTTTACAACACAAGCAGTTTCTGTGCTATAACTTGCACAATACCAGTACTTTCATTCATAGTTACTGCTGAAGCCTCAGCACTCTATTGCAGCATCTTTCTCTCTTTAATAATAATCTGGTTAGTTGTTAGCTGGAATCTCTGACAATCTCTGTAATTTCATTTATAAGAATTCAGAGGCTGATGGAGAGAGAGGTTGTATTATCAATGTTCAGATTTCTTATATAGTTCATTTAAAAAGTAAGAATGAACTATGATTATAGAAATTTGGACATTCCAGCTGAGTGGTGGGTAGGCCATTAGATTTGATGTTATTTTTATGGCTAGAAATTAAAAATAAATTTCACTTTGAGCAGGTTTGAATCATTTTTTTTAAAAAAATGGCAATGAGGCACTTCAGGTAAATAAGCAGTTCTAGAATTATGGATGAGTTTCCAGAACTACAAGCAAGTGTAGACAGTGAGTATGACAGAGAACGTAACTCAGATTATAAAGAATTTCAGAACTGAGTTCCTATAATTTTAGTTTAAATTCAAAGGCACTCTAAAATATTTTCAACCTCAATTATGTCTATCCCACTGATCCTACTTACACTTTAATCAGTTTCAGTCCCTAAATCACTTCTCCCCCACCAGCCACTTGTCTTTATAAGGTATGTTAACTTTGCTTTATAAGGTATGTTGTCTGTAACATTAACTTAAGCAGCCTGCAGTTTTGACAGAAATCCCAGCAGATTATGAGTTATGTAGGGAGAAAAATTATATAATTTATATATCATATATATATATATATATGAAATAGAGGACTAGTTGAGATGAGCAAATAAATTTGACTTATTTTGAAATCCAAATGAACATAATCAGCCGTGACTGTACCCCTATAAAATTTCATCATCTTCTTCTTGGAAGTACTAATTATTCTACAGCTTTATTCAAGATTTCTGTGTGGCTTCTGAGGCAATATTGATGCTTCAGTGAACCATCTATTGTTTTGCTTCAAAGGAAAGCAATAAAGTAATTCCAGATTCTGGGATCTTTTGATAGCCTAGGAATCCCCTGCTGAATAAACATACTACAAAACCATTATTAGAGTCTCTTTGAAAAGAATGATCTATTGGAAACTGTATTCTGTAATGGAGGTTCAACTTAGTATATCATGATGTGAAAGAGGAACTTATTAAGGTCCAGATGTAGTAGACTCATTACCACAGAAGTTTGTCTAAGTCTTGCCTGCTACATTCCTATGTTAAAAGAATCTTAAAGTTCTTTGCAGCCTGATCTACTACATGGAACTTCAGACAAGAAACTTGTAATAATATTTCTTACCTTAAAATTAATTTATGCCACTGAAGAATAAGTACAAGATGTTCCTATTCCAACTGGCTCTCCGAGAACAGATTTAATATATCTCAGTATTGTTGGTAAAATTTAATATTGTGATAGTTTTTGGGGAAAAGGGCAAGGGAAAAACAAGTCAGACTAGAGAGTCAGTGGGAGCTCTAGATTTAAGGTGGGTTCAGGGGTTCAAGGAGGAGAACCCTCTCTCCCTCAATTGTTAGAATAATTTCTGTTCAGGATTCAATATCCCCCTCTAATTCTTATATAGCTATCTCCTTTTTCACGTAGCTCTCTTCCTTTTCATCCCTTTCAATTAATGTGCAAGAACACTCTTCCAACTCTTTCATTTGCTTCTCAATGTGCTATAAATGGATGAGGGATAAAGTTGGTCTATCAGTTTACTGCAGAGAGGGGACAAGATAAAAAATCAAACAAACAAAAAAAACAACCCAAAAGAAACTCCTACATATTCCCTTGCTAAATGGTTAAGGGGAAATCTGGTCAGGTGGTAGTTATAGGACAATTAATGTCAGCTTTCCTACAGATAAACAAAATATGCTGTTCCCTCCTGTCTTCTGCTCTGTGCTGCTGGATTGACGTTTGGGCATAAATAATCACAGTTTAGGAAGTGACTGGTGAGTCAGACTCATAATTTGGTGGATGTCACTGTTTGTGTGAAAGAGAAGCAATACCAGCTTGATTCAGCTGCTGCTTTTGACTAATTGGATCTGGGGTGAAGGTGGATGAACAATAGTAACTGGCTTAGAGTGAATGCAAAAATTTGTTTTACTTATGTTGTACTGCATATTAAGGGAAACAGAGTGGTAAATAGCATATTATTTCTAGAATAAATACATGCCCACTAATGGCCGTGTTGCACAGACAACACTATCATGGTATCACCTTCATAAGCAGAACTGTGGCAATAGTATAAAGAGTGTAGGTAGAGCAAGCATTTTTGCGAAGGATCTGTGTGTAAGGAAATAATCTGTTTAATGCTGCTAAGAAGCTCATCTAGCACACTGAAGTCTCAGGCTCTAACCAGCATTTTTAGCTGTCATATTCAAACACGGAGTTTTTAATCGCTATTCAGGGCTTTGCTAAGGGAGTTGAATTGCAATAGAACCATACTGACACCAGGAGGTTATCAGCATTACTGGTCAAAGATGCATGAACATGGAAGTATTAACGTGTGTCACAAAAGCTTTTTAAAAGTGCAGGCAGTAAACAAAAAAGGGACAAAAAAGACCTGAGGTGTCAACTTTCATTGCAAATTTGTTACGTGTTGTTCTTTTTTCAGAATAGGCATCCTTCTCTCCTCAGGATTTTAGCTGAATGCTTTCCAGCTAACCGTGCATACCATGTAACTGTGAGAATGAGGATTATGCCTTTCCTTTGATAGTCGTAATAAGGTGAGAGGTATTACTAGAAAAATCTCTGCAAGAATAAATTTGAGAATCCATTCAAACAAAGGAAAATTGCATGTCTGAAATTCGAAGTAATAAAATATTAAGGAGAGGTGGTTCTTCTCACTTCCAAGGCTTTTTGTCTCCCCTGTTAATTAAGGTATGCTGCAGCTGGCTAACTTCTAGCACACCTGTTGGGCCATTGTTTCTGTTACTCCCTGTTGCAAAAGCAGCAGAGGTCAGTTGAAACAATTATGAAATTGGAGCTCTGTACCACTACAAACCCTATTTTGGAAATGAAGATGGCACAGCAGATACCTCTAGTGGTATAAGCTTTAGTGGCTCCCCAGACATGTGGGTGGCTGCAGGCTCTGAGCTTTCCCAGACCACCAGGCTTGGCTGCACAGAGCTGCATCCCCAGCTCAGCCCCTGCCCTGGCCAGGAAGTGATGGGACATTTGGGATGCTGAGCTGGGCACTGTCACCTCCCCTCCAGCAGACCCTGCACTATCCCCTCCTTGTGTCCATCCCACCTCACTTCCCTTAGCTTTAAGGGAACTATGAAATGTTAATACTGGCCAACAGTATGTCAAAACACAGGGAAAAAAAAAAAAAACTCAATCTTATTCAAATCTTATTTGAAATGCAATCACTTCCCAAAGTCAGCTACATAGAAAACACCTGGCATTTACAGAGGCAACTGGTCAACTATTCAAACCCCTTGAAGACTGAAGCAGCAAATGTCAATCAAGAAAACAAAATTAGAAAATGAAATGTAAAAATTTGTGTGATGGACAGAAACACTTTGAAATTTAGGGGAAAGTCAGCTTTTTACCTGGAGGAACTCTCTTCTGCATAGAAACAAAAACTTGAATGTACAAGTTTATACTTTGGGTTTGAACACAACCAAAACCTCAGGAAATCATCCTGGATTTCTTTGTTTAGAATCATAAGTGTGAGGCTACGATATCTTTTTTTAATATCATGTCCATCTAACTCTGTCCTAATCACTGACAATCTGGGCAGTAATTCTTAGTTATTAAGCAGCAGAGTAGATGAAAATACAAATCTGTTTCAGGTCATGAAGCTGTGTCTTAATTAACTAGACTTTGCAAAATAAATCAAAGAATATAAATTAATATTACAGCTGTTCATTGTGAGTAGAGGCTTCCCCAGTTAGTGATAGGGCTAAATATTGTTGTGATACGCCAAATTTGACTGTAAGTTGATTAATGTGTCATACATGGTTTAGAGCATTTTCTAAGGGATGACTTGGTTGTGTCTTTGACTATTGATTTGTAAAAATACAATGCCTTTTTTGGTGTTGCACACTGCAAAGCATTGCTAGGCATTATGACACTTTTTTTGATGACTAAGTTGAAATTTCTCTGTCACTTGGAATTAAATTAGAAAAGACATCTGAATGTCACATAGCTTTGTTGGTCGTTGCAGGGAATAAATGTGAACTATTAGTATCTGTCAAACACACGGGGCATATAGAAGGGGCAAATGGTATATGTACTCTGCTTTTATTGAAAAGATAGTATGTTTTTGGAGGTGATACTTCCACTGAAGTGCAGACTATGCAATTATATAGCCCTAATTCCAGTATAGTATTATGTCAGAACATTTGTGCTTCATAACAATGTTTTCCTGGGATTTAATTGCAACCATTAACCTGGAGCCTTCCACTGCACTGCCACGAGGTGGTGAAGTCTGATAACAGTTTGCCAAACCAATGCACTTTCCTGTGTGGGGATAGGATTTGTGCTCTGAAAGTTGGGTGACCCTGGCTGGCTCAGCGGGGAAGGGAACCTACAGATCTGGGGCTGGTTCTCCACAGAAGAGTAAGTCCAGCCGGCATGGGAATTCAGTGTGAGCCTGCTGCTTGACTGGGCTTAAGCTGTACAAAATGAAACTTCAGCTTCTGTTTATTTCTTCTGCACTTTTTTCTGATTATTTGAGAAACTCTAAACTCTTTGTATGAAATTAACAGTAATTCAGATTCTAGTATAAAGGTGAAAAGGACATTTGAAGTATGGCTACTTCTCTTTTATACTGAAAGCTCTCTTGCATTTAGAATCTGTACTGTAACATTCCTGCCACAATTTATCTAATTAAAAAAATACAAACAAACAATAGAAGAGCTGTATAATTCGACACACAAAACTAAATACTAGCTGCTTTTCCTAAACTGCCTGAACTTTTTAATTTTTAAAGACAACCAATTGTTTAATTACTCCTCCCATCCCACCTGTCCCTTCCCAAATTACCCTCTCTCTCCTACCTCTGTATTTATCAAAAAGTCATAACAAAAATATAGGGAAAAGAGAACAATTTTAAATGTCATGTGTTTGAGGGGAGTGGAATGCAGGAAAATGCAATTTAGGTAGAGAGTGTTAATTGTCAGTGTTGTTTAGAAACATTTCCGTCCTTCAGTAGTGTTAGGTTTATGGTTGGACTCTTTTCCAACCTAGATGATTCTGATTCTATCAAAATCTCACTATGCTTTAGGCACCACCTTTCCATTTCAAGTTTTCCAAGTACTTAAGAAAAAAAAATATTTTTAATCATAACCAGAATGAGTATCCAAACTGCAGTTTTTAATAGAACAAGCTTTGGGAAAACACAGCAGTGTTTAACAAGAAAAAAGTGAGGATTCAGCTTCAGGTTTGTTTTAGGAGAGCTAGCATGTTATAAATGTTGTCTAATTGCAGAAATATTTACATGACTGGGTGAGCAGTGGCACAAAACAGAAAAAGCAGATATTTTTACTGCCTAGAAAATTGATCTTATAAAGCATGATAAGCTTGTAAGGAAAACAAAAATGTTTTGAGAATAAATTGTCTTTAAATATTTCCTTCTAAGTTCTAGTTTGTTGTACTTACTTGCTAAACTCACAGGACAAAATCCTAATTTTAAATTTTAATTTCCTCTCCTGTATTTTGTGATATTTAATTCACACCATAATATATATAAATGTAGTGCTTTTTCACCTCTCAAAATGTAAAAGCTAAAACTTGTTTTCAAAACTAAACCTTAGTCCTGCCAAAGAACACTCAAGCGGCATCTAATGTGCAAAGTCCTGTAAGAACTGATGGGAGGAATTCTTTTTTGTTCATTTGTTCAGTTTGCATTTTATAAATTTGAATAGGGAAATAAAAAGAAAAAAAAAATTGATGGATTTTTAAATTTTTAATTGGCCCCAAAATATATCATCAATAAACAATGATTTATATGAAAAACCCCACAGTATTTTTCAAAGTCATCAAATAATACATTTTTTGCATATATATAAAAATAACTGAAGAGAACTCATGAAAATCAGAGAAAGAGGCAAGGCCAAATTCAAAACATATAAACTATTGGGAGAGAGAGGGACACCATGAGCTGGGAAAAGCAACGATGAGTGATTTATAAGAAAAAAAAAAATAAAATGAACTATGGTAAATCATAGAATCGTAGGATGATGGTATTCTATTCTCATATTATGTACTCATGGGAACCCATGCTGCTGAATATTTTTTTTTTATTTCTCTTTTTTATTTTTGCAGTTGCCTTTGTTTTTTGTCAAAAACAGACACAGAGGTAAATTCCACCACTGCTGCTGTTAGCTTGAAGAAATGCAGCAAAGCTTTTCTGGTCCTGCCACTGTGGCTGTCAAATTTTGCCCTACAAAAAGCTGCCTAGTGCTGGTTGAAATTCAGACAAAGTGATTTTTACATTTGAGATAAGCTGTGGGTGAAAATCAAGCAAAATACCACAGCTTTTCAATGTATCGGGCATCTCCCCTGAAAAACAACCTTCCTAATTACTACTATTTCCTCCCAAATTTATTTGGACATATCTAAGTTACAGAGTTTTAAACCTGTGTGTCACTTGTGTGTTATGGTGAAAAGATCAGATACCTAAGAGACAACCAGCTATTTGTATTAAAGTCAGTACATTTGTAAGTATAAAACAATTAGTCTCAAGTGCTAAATCCTGTTGAACATAACAGGAAAACTTTAAAATGTTGACAGCAGGATGGAAATGGAATGCTTGACTTGCAGTTTTGTGCTGAAATCAAATGGGCAAACAAAAAAAAAAACCAAACCCAAAGTTCCCAACACATCTTGACAAATTATTCTAAAAAGCAGAAAATATAGAGAATGCTACTGTATGTTTCTAGGTTTCAGGCAGAAGGGAGGCAATAGTAACATCTATTGTGCATCTTAAGTCTATTTTTTGTCTTAAGTAACTTAAAAGTTTTGTTTTATAGATTTCTTAGGTCTAAATGAAGGAAACATCCTTTTACCCATCCTCCTTTGAGCTGACTGAGGTACACATGCAGAAGTCTCCAGAGTTTCTACAACATTATACTGGGGATCATGTCCTTGCTCTCATGAACACTTGCAGCCACTGGGTGGAGAACTTGTCTAACAAACGATCTTATTATGATGGAGTGAAAATCAATCCAACTATAGTTTGCTGGCTGGGCAAATTTATCTAATACAGGTCATATATTAGGCATTTCTTTTTCAGTGGTCAACGTGGTTCAATTTCCAGCTAGGACATAATTTCCACAATAACCAGAAGTTGAAATTAATACTAAGAAACAAGCTGTACTGTGCTTAAAAAAATCCATTAAATGGTCTGCATTAGAGGAAGAAGCTGACCAATGGAGTTGAAGCACATTTGTTATAAAGCAAAAAGAAAGTTTCAGACAAATATCACAGGAACCAGTTTGACACTCCAATAAGGTAACTTTAGGTTTAATCTTAACTGCAAGTAAGAATATTATGATGATGATTTATTTGTAGTACTATCTTGTATAAAGGGCTTAAATGAGATCAGAGCCCCGCTGTGCTAAGCACTGTGTACATGTACCCAGCAGAAGACTGTACTTTCCCAGTGGAGCTTATTTTTTAAGTAGGTAAAAGTAAGAATTGTCTGGAAGACCAAAGAACAAAGCAAAATTGTCCAGAATCACACAGATCATCACTGACAAAGCTAAGGACAGAATCCAAGTTTCTGATTTTTACCCTTGTCTTGTTACGTTATGGTCTCCAAGATACTATGAATTAAATGTGTCACTTTGTTAAATGCTTTTTCAAAACAGAACAGGCATATCAGAATTTGAAGTCATACATAATGGTGAATTTTGAATGGTGACAAAAAAAGCAGATAAAGATAGTTAAAGAAGTTAGGTTTCCCAGAAATATTTCAGAAGGGGAAAAAAAAAAAATCTAATTTTTTTTTCCTCTTTTTGGCGAAAGACATGTTTAGCTAAAATAGAAATAAGCAAATTTCCAGCTCCCATCCTTTCAGTAGCAAGGGGGATATACAATGGTATCCACAGGAAAATTTGTTACTGTCAGTGAGCTATAAAACAGAAGTCAGCTCTATCCAAGAAAAAGAAAATACTTTTCTTTCACGGAATCAAACTACTTTTCCGTTGTGTATTCTGCAAAAATGTTAAAATTCAAGGGAAACTTTGAATCTTTTTCATCATCTTATTGAGCGGAATGATGCAATATCTCATATAATACAGAGACTTTTGTGAAACAGAGCAGATCCTTGGGGTTCTAGGAGATCCTGCTAAGAACTAAATAACTTCCAAATTGTTGTTTTTACTTTTTAAATAGCGGTGACATGATAGCTCTCTGGATCTTATACTTATAATAAACTCCTTTATATCAAGTCAGAATATTCCTATCACAAAAATCTTTATTGCAAAAAAATGTGTCATACCATTGAACAGACTAAATTATTAATACAGGATGTTCTTATTTATATACTTGTCTCTGATTTAAAAAGATGGAAATTATTCTGCGATAGATTGCATTGGCTTTACTCCTATTAAACAGTAACTTCTGCTACAAATCATCTCAGTAGTCAACACGAGCAAAATACTATGGAAAAAAATTATGGACCTGGCAACACTGGTAGCAAAAAACTTTGAATGGAGTTTGAAGAGCTACGAATCCCATCACTTATTGTGAATGGTATGAACTGGCCTTCTGTGGGTGCCTATGCCATATGTCTTGGCTTCCTTCTATATGTGTTTGTTTTATAAACACCATTACCCAATTAACCATTTACTTGCTAGTCATCTAGCTACCTAAAGGTAATGACTATTCAAAAAACAAGTTTATGTACATAAGTGCTGTTTGTCACACCATAAGCCCTGATTTTATATGGCATTCTCTCATAGGAGAGGTGTTGAAGTTCTCATATCGATATTTAAATATCTGTTGAACCTAGAGTACCCATCTGAGCCTTAGGAAAGCGGTGCTCCATTCAGTGGCCTATGAAATAGAAGAGTTCAGGAAAACAGGCTGGGCGGTGAATGGCTTGAGACCAGCTCTGAAGAGAAGGACTTGGGAGTGGTGGTGGACGAGAAGCGCAACATGAGCTGGCAATGTGCGCTTACAGCCCAGAAGGCCAATAACCATATCCTGGGCTGCATCAAGAGAAGTGTGGTCAGGAGGTCGAGGGAGGTGATTCTCCCCCTCTACTCTTCTCTCGTAAGGCCACACCTGGAGTGCTGTGTCCAGTTCTGAAGCCCCCAACACAAGAGAGACATGGAGCAGCTAGACCAAGTCCAGAGGAGGGCCATGAGGATGATCAGAGGGCTGGAGCACCTATCCTATGAGGACAGGCTGAGAGAGTTGGAGCTTTTCAGCCTGGAAAAGAGAAGGCTCTGGGGAGATCTTAGAGCGGCCTTCCAGTACCTGAAGGGGTCTACAAGAAAGCTGGGGAAGGACTTTTTACAAGGGCAGGTAGTGATAGAACAAGGGGAAATGGTTTTAAACTGGAAGAGGGTAGGTTTAGATTAGATATTAGGTTTAGATTAGATATTAGGAAGAAATTCTTGACTGTGAGGGTGGTCAGACACTGGAACAGGTTGCCCAAGGCAGTTGTGGATGCCCCCCCCTGGAAGCTTTTAAGGCCAGGCTGGATGATGCTTTGAGCA
>NW_010322291.1:0-9635 GCF_000700745.2 Antrostomus carolinensis
GTACTGTCACAGTGCAGAAGGTCTTTTGATCTGGCAGGGTGAACTTCTCAGGAGGCTCTTGCAACTAATACTGTGCATAAAAGGAACTGTGTGGTGCAAACTGGGTAATTGGTTAATTGCTCAGTAACAAATTCTTGCCTTGGAGAGTACAAGTACACACTCCAAGGCCACCAGATTACAATGGCTTAATATTGAATAAAGTCACAATTAAGGTGGTTTAAACAAATGTATTTGTTTAAATACCTCAAGACTGGACCAAGCCAAAGTTGTGCACGTGGTTCACATCATAGTCTTTGTACCTCATTTGCTGTGTACCTGTATCATTACTGAGAGATTTCCAAACTGTTTTTCCTCTCATATAGTTCCAGTGAAAACACTGGAGTCGTTCAGCTGATGAAATGTCTGCAAGTCCAGGCCTTTTCAACAAAGGCAGCATTTTCTTTTTTTCATTAAGGAGGGTTATAGAGAAGGGTTGAAACTTGGATCATTGTCTGCAGGGTTATCATATAACATGTAAGCCAGGTGAGGTATATCAATGTAATTAAAGCTTCAGAGCTGCAAATTATTATATAAACTCAGTGTAGCTACACCAATGCTGAGCTCTGCTAGCTGACAGGACTAAGACCTGTCTATAATGCTTGAACATCCACTTCTTGTGCCAGACTGTGACAATAAATACTCTGCGCGTTTTGCTCATTTGTTTGTTTTAAAGACAATGAGCTAGTCACATTCTCAGATATTTTATGTCTGGATTTGGACATACATATTCTTCATTTCAATCAGTAAACCAATATTCAAAAACCATTTAAGAATCTCATTTGGTGTGGTACATTTTTCTCACTAAACATGCTATTGTCTTCTACACTACAGTTATGTTACTGCACCTCCATCAGAATTATTCCATAATGCATGACATTAGTCTATGTTCTGGAGTCAGTGAGAATAATCTAACTTGTTAAAATAGGATCTCCAGAGTGAATACAGAGAAGGGATCAGGAGATGTAACCTTGAAGCTACAGTTCATTTAAAAACTGTTTGTGATGGAAGTATCTTCTTTTCTACAACCAGCTTTCTTCTCTAGAGCACAGCTAAATATTAAGCTTTATCTCTTATTTGATCTCTGAATATAGCAATGGCTTTCTCGGTCCTTGTGTGTTCACCCTATAGAAGTTAGCAAAGCAAAGAATGAACAGTGTAGAGATGATGTTTGGTCCTCTTTGACCATTCTGTTTCATCTTCAAGCCTCAGTTCTGTGCAAAGGTCAGAATTATTGGACAAGAATTCCCAGTTCAAATTCATGTTTGTTAAACATCCATTTTCAGCCACAGCTATAGCCTGCAAACAATAATCTGGCTTCAGCCTCTGAAGGAGTAATAGTTATTTCTTCACAGACATACTGTTTCTGTGTCAAACTATTGCTATAATTACCATGTTAGCTTTCAGTTGCAATGGATTAGATCTAAATTTGGTGGAATTAAAAGTACACTCATGTCAAGTGTGTAGAAGACATTGAATGTTCTCTACAAAGTGGGAGCTTTGAAATCCGTAGAAGACCATAATGAGGTCTCCTTCATAAGTCCTAGTTTTTAGCCTGAAGTTCACTGATTTTACAAGTACATAGACACAAAAAATGTAAATCTTCTTTATGTTCCTCCAAATAACTGAAAAAAAAAAGCAATCCACTTGTCTGTGTAAGACACATCTACTCAAAACAACAAAGAGAAACACAGCTGACCTCTCACATGTTAAACCAATGCGAGCCCTAAAAGAGGTAGAGACCAAAAAGTCAGATGAAAGACGACTATTACCACCCATTAAAGTAAATTTATTTTAATGTGTTCTGTATAAGAACTATAAAGGAGATTTCACACTTTCTCTTTTTTTCCCCCAATTTGTTTTCAGATTATTCCCAGGTGTCAGAAGATGATTTTGGAATATCTCAGACCCTTTAGGGTGGTCAGGGGAAAGTTTTATTTTTTTTGGTGGTGGTAGCAGCGAAAAGCTACAGGTAACAAGACTAAGACTTTGGCAAAAGATGACTAGGCTAAGACTTTTAAACTTGTTTTTAATTAAATAGTAAAGTTGCCTTTTTCTATGAAAAGCAAAGAAATGGTCATACTTTTAGCAAGACAGCATGGGATCCACCTGATTTAATAAGATCATCATGCTAGGCTCCTTCTACTGTCACTAGAGATCTAGCCAGTCCAGAGAATAAAATCCCTGATACACTTTATTTCATTCTAAACAAGATGTTTAAAATAAGTCAGATAAATCTCACTTTATGATGTGTTTGTGACCACTGACTGCAAAGCTAACATGGGATAACAAGTTAAAAGGCATACACCTATACTGTTAGCTTCAAAAATTAGATGAGATGATAGAACTAAATAACAATTTTGGTGAGAAGCATTCATGCTTTTTCTTTGTCTGGATGAGAAGAGAGAATGAGTCTACTTGCACACAGTGGATCAGGTCTCACAGTCATTGTGGAAGGATGGAATTACATAGTCTGTTTTCTGCTCATGGAACAAGATCAGTTTTCCAAACTGTTTACATCTGATCTGTAAGACCAGGGGTTTTGTATATGTAGGTGGTGTTTTGTCCAGGAAACAAGTCTAGCTTCAGGAAATCCTTAGTTATCAAGTAGCAAGGAAAAGAAGCCCCCAACCTATAACAATATCAACTGTAGGTAAGAAGGCATGTAGCGTAAATAATAGATGGTATGGCTCAATTTTTCAATTTTTTTCTCTCTCCCACACAATCTTTCTACCTTCACTTTGCTCAACTTCTTACTGTATTTTCAGTACTTCATCTCCTTGATTTGTTTCTACATTCCTTCTCTTACTACTACATGGTTGATAATCCTATTTGTAGTGAGGTTACATAGAATTACTTGAGCAGGGTGTACAAAGATTCTTAATGAGGTGCAGTTTTAATTTGCATGTATCAGATTCTACCTTTATCATATTTCCCAAAGGATTCCTCTTCAGCATTTTCAGAGACAATCCACAAACTCTGTCATCCCCTGTGCATTATTAGTGACCTAAACCCAGAACCCTGATTTTTTTCATTATGGATCTACAAGGCCTCCGTAATAGAACATAACTTCATTCCCTTGAATCAGCATGCTCATTTTACCTCTCTTAAGCACCTCCGATAAACTTACAAAGTCTTTAGAATTTAATTCCACCTACCTTCGCCTCAAATTTGTGTACTCTTTCATTTGCATTAACTTGCCAGATGTCAAGGTGTTCCGTCTGACAAGGTGGTCTTCAACCACATCATACGTCACTCATTTAATCCTGGGATTGTTTAACTTTTTCTTTCCCCTTCCACCCTAGCACCTTCCCTCTTCCTCGCAGATGCAGCTGCAGTCCATGCACAGGACACATGCGGTGAGACTCAGCTTGTTTGCCTCTAGCTGTCTAAAGTCTCGTATTTAATCTAAGCAGTTAAGTTGTCATCTATGGTCAAACTGAGAGACCAGGGTACCTCTGTAAGACAACACATCCCGTATGTCTTAGGCACTTCTGTAAAAAAAAGTCAGCTCAGCCTCTTGAAGTGCTCATTTCTTTCCATGACTGAGTGAAAGGTGACAGTTCAGTTTAAATTTGTCTCAGATACATAGTTAGATGTGACCAATTCCATTCTGTTTGTGTCTTTGGAGATCTGAGGATCCTGTCCTAATTCATGTAGTGTTTTGATATCCATAATCTCATTTATATTAATTTTCTCTTATTTGGCTATTCTTCCCTCCTTCCTATTTCTTTCTGGTTCCTGCCTCCTCTGTCTCTTTTCTCTTTCTTCCTTTTTCTTCCACCAATGTTTCTACTTTGATAATAAATAAATAAATAAAGTGAGGGGAAGGAAAGAAAACTTCTATCAATTCTGTACTCTAAAGATTTTGTGTCACTTTACAATATCTAACACCATGGAGATAGTGCTACCCAAATAAGACTGAATGGCAGAAAAAATGCTATGAGCACTAACATATTAAAGTTTTCCTAAGAAGTGTTAACAAAGTTTTCCATTATAAGCCATGTGTAAACATCCCCTTATTGGTTAGGGATCAGGAGTTAGTTCTTAGATACTATTTTCAAAATCAAGTCCATCCTTTTTGATAATTCTTGCAAATATCAAGTGCTGACTTTTTATTTGGCAGGGACTGATTTTCATTATAGGTTTTTGTAAACCTATAACGAAAATCAATCCCTGCCAAATAAAATGGATCATAAAACGTAAAGGAAACATGGATGAGGATTTTTTTTTTCCAGATTACTGTGGCAACATTAAGCATGTCATTGAAGAGCACAATCCCTTACAACACCCCATGACTAGGAGTTTTCAAAGCGATTATTTATTTTTAGATATTTCGTTTTCAGGCTATGTACCTTGAAAGGCCTTCATAAGCACTGTTCTTCAACATGTGCTGAGCAGCCCTCTTGTGGTAAAAACTGGTCTGATAAAATGTGTTTCAGATCAGATGATCAAAAAATGAGCGAGACATTCAAAATGTTAGCATCATCCAAGAAATAAGATTAATTTTGAAAGTTGCAACATGATTACTATTTCTATTTGCTGGATATATGCATGCCACAATACTCTATTCCTTCCAGCTCTTATGAAATAATCTTTAATAACAATGCAAATGTCAAGTTTTGATTACCGAAAAAGAAACAGAACAAAACAAAACTCTCGTAAATTGAATTGGTTTAAAGGAGTTAACAGTAGGGAGAAATTTAATCTGTTTTCAATTTATTTTGTTTTTCTGTTCAGCTTATAAACTGCATCTTCCATCTATGCCTAGGTGAACATAAATCAGACTGTTTATATCAGCAGAGCAACAGAAACAAAGTTTGATTTGCTTGAATAAATTTAGATATCTGCCTTGTAGGCAACTGCTTTAAAAATCATATTATGCTTTATGGTCAATGGAGGTTTAGTCAGGGAAGTCACTGGTGATTGATGTGCTGTTCATCTCATCCTTAAGTGGACATCTAAAATAGGTCAGATATATCCTTATGAATTAATGTGTATTTCTCTCTTGGCTTCTTATTCTCTCTGTTAATTCTCAAGGGACTAAGGATGTCCAATTTACTCAGAGTTCTATACTGTAAATATCCCACCTTCCCTGAGATGAATCCCATCAAAATAACCATGTATTGAAAATAAAAAAAAAAATCTCCCCTCAAAAGGCAACAAAAATTTATTATTTTTGATTCTCATGTTTTCCAGCTTAGCAGAACAGATAGAAAATCCTTATTCCTCAGGTCCCTCAGAATGCCTTCCCATGTTGTTTCAGTTTATCCTTCTCGACAGCTAATTTAAATTAACTTCTCTCTAGCTATTTGTAAATGTAAACATCCCATTTTCCATAACAGGCCTTTATAGAATATACCATATAAAGATCATGGTCCTGGTCCATAGTATATGTACCTGCTGTTTTTATGACCTCACCTGTCTTAATGTGTGTGACAAAAAATAAGCAGTACCTCTGAATTCCAATTCAGACATGCAGTTTTCATACTGAGCTCCCCTCCCCATGCATGAAAGAAACTGGGAGAAAACTGTTTTGGTGTCCTTACTAGTACTCTTCACTAAAAAGAAGGGATTCACACTACCTTGGGTACTTACACATGAAAATGAGGAACATCTGATCCAACTTCATCTTAGATTAATCTCCACCCTACAAATTTGTGTTACTATTTAATCGTTCTCCGCAAGCCCGCAGTCAACTTTAATTTAGTATATTGTTCTGTTAACCTCCGTACAACACCAAACTACAAAGACTGTATGTATTTTGGATGCGTAATGCTGCCCACCTGCCTCCAAGTTGTTCAGTCTTTGGTTTGTCTGTGAATCAACACATCACAATTGCCAGCAACAGCCAGTGCTTTTTTTAATTATTATTTTTTATTTTATTTTTGCTTCAGTCAAGCTGCTGATTTGTGCTGTAATTTCATTCTGTCATGTCCGCTTTCCATCTTTGTGACGTGTCTCATGAAATGTGTTGAAAGTGACCTACCTTGGCCTGTTCACAATATGCTGAAAAAAATGCTAATCTTATCATATTTAGCAGCTGCGTTCAGAAATGCTACTGTAAGCCTAAGAGGGCTAACCAGCACTCTTGCAAGATGTCAGAACTATCAACCATTACCCTGTAAGTGTACGCAATCCTGTGACATTACTGTGTTTGTATGACGCATGTTGCAAGTAAATGAATGGGTATTAGTAGAGAGGTAGTAACCAGAGGGCAAGCATTCATTAAGTTCTTGTTGCATGTAGAATTTTTTTGTTGTTGTTCTGTGCTTTTGCTGATGCACCATGATCGAGGATTTTACAGTTATTTAAAAAAAAAAAGTAATTATTACTGATGTTATTTATAGTTTTGAGTAGTGTCTGTATAGAAACTATTAATAGTTCCTCCTTATTATATAACAAATAGTTGAGCACTGGCCATACTGAGAGTAAATGTTTCACCTGAAACTTTGTTAGAACAACAGGGACAGGGCAGGATTGAGTGAATCAGACTCTCAGCTGGTGTAAAAAAACTTATGTCTGTTGAATTGAGTGAAGTTGTGTTACTATACACCCAGGGATGAGGAAAGGCTAAGGTTAACCTAATATCAAAATATTATGTGTCTAGGCAGAAATCTTTGTCAAAGATTTGCCTGTGGAGTCTTAGACATCTAAAAAAGTGAATAAATGTAATTTAGAGACACGTGAATAAATCACTTTCTCATAGTGGATCTCACTCTCTGTTACTTGTACAAGAAGCCCATAGGATTTGTTTAGATGAGGTGTAGCTTTCAGAAATCTATTCTAGAACATGTTTCCTGATGAACTTTCTCCTGAATTTCACAACAGTCTTATGAATGCAGGTCAACACTATCAGTGATGTTCTGTCACACAGATCCAACAGTCCAACATTTTGCTGAAGAACACTTAGTAGTTATCTTCACCTCCTCAAGATATTTAAGAAATAGGGCAATGAAGATGCTCAAAAGATTCAGACAACAGAGTGGCATTGTGTAAAAGCAGATAGAAGAAACAGAGAACAGAAGAACAGTCAGAAGGTCCATATTCTACATAGAGAGAAGCTTGAAGTCTAAGGACAGTTAGGTAAAACTAGGATCTATACTTAAGAGGAGGTAGTTTGAAATATGAAGTTCACTACTTAATCTAAAACTTGATGCAGCATAGACTTCATGTTGGTCCTTTGCAGAGAAACAAATTTCACATTAAGTAAGTGCGGTGTTTCAGAAAGATGGTAGACAACTCTCTAAGGTGAAATCCTCTACCTAGTCAATGGCAAGAAGAGTTCAGCCTAAACAGAAAAACTCTGTACATCACCAATAAACAGAAATAAACCTTTATTTTGTGTTAAAATGTGAAAGTTTTCGTAAGGAGCCACTGTTTTTCAAGTCCTGAGTCTGAAGATAAGGTTTATACTTGGGAAAATTAAAAAGCTGTAATCAGTTCCTGTTTTAAGGTCTTACTTCACATCTTTGAAAGTGATCCTAAAGACATGTATCTGTCAGGGAATTTACTGGGGTTCCTAAAAGTCACATGTTAACTATGTTTAGCATTCTTTTGATAAAATAGATATTTTACGTTATTAAACATGACTTATATTAAGCATTTCATTACTAATAACCTCCTGTATCTTCACAGTTTGCTCTTTATCTTACTATTCAAAATATTGTCATGATTATTTTTTGAATATATTCATCACTGAGTTATAGCCAAAGAGATGGGTTTCCTCTAATTTAAACTTTACAAGGCAACAGTGCAGCAATTAATATGACAAACTCAGCCCAGATTCCATTTGCAGTCAATGGAGAGACTTAGGATGTGACAAGGCGTTCCTTAGGGACAGATGATTCATCCTTGCACATAAACGTCTGTTACTCTTTGTTGACAATAAAGGGAATGTAGGTGTGGAATTAATTTAACTAAAAATGTCATCATTGCAGATATCTTATAACTCTAAGTTAGTCAATGTAGACATTAACAGATGCCTTCAGTAGATTCCCATGGGGGTTACAACAGGAGTCACCTCCTCTTAAAGAGGTCTCTATAGCAGACAAGAACTATGCCTTAAAAGTGCATTTTTCGTCTGCATCAGCTTTAGAGATTTTATGTTAATAATTCCAATATAGATATCTACAGTATGTATGTCCAAACACTGGTGAGCTTAATGTTGTTCACAGACCTCGATGTATCCACTGCAAAAGTTTATATTTGATCAAATTATTTTTACCTAAGACTCAATATTTAAACTGAAGAATTCTCTTACTTCCAAGAGGCAAGTCTAAATAGTAAAACAAAGGTCCATAGTCTTCCTTCAAAAGCTATGAAGATCTTTTTCCTCTTTTGATAGTTTGTTTTATTTTCTCTCTAAAAAGTTGGGTGGTGAAAACCAAGGCAACAAACAAAGTTACTCTGTATTTTATCATTATCTTAACAGCACACAGTGTAATCTTTCATATCTTATCTAAGTTATAAAGGCTTTTTTGAGCTATAGGACTTTGCAATTAGTCCAACAGAAGCAGCTACAATCCCAGCAGAAATGGCACAAGACATATCTTCAGTGCATTGGAGACACCTGGAACTGATGGGACCGTAAATTGTAAACTACAGTTTTCACATCTCTCTCAGAGATAGAAAAAAGACTGACACCCAGAACTTCCTTACACAATTTATTCTGGAGCTTCAAGCGGACCCATGTTTTCTGATGGCCTCCTTGATTAATTCCAAATGGCATAATGTACCCAGCTCAATAGTTCAGCAGTTCTTACAGTTGTATCTGCAGATTCTGAGTTTAGGGTATATTTTTTGTTACATTTCATTCACAGAAGCTGGAAGAACCTATTAGATCATTTAGAACCCATTAGTCCTTGTTCCCTATTGCATAGTTGCTCAATTTTTATTTTTATTTTTTTTCTCAGTTGATGTATTGTTACTGAGTTTATTTAGATCACAGCACTAATGTCTTCTAGAAACCTGTTTTCAAATGAGGAATAGGAACACACTGGAACATTCGGTAGAAATCACTGGAAATTCTACTCAACAACAAAATATGATGTGTATTTTCACTTCCATTCATGCCCAGTTATGTTATGTGTAATATCAGTAGACACTTCAGCAGTCTTCTTAATAAGTGTGGCTATACAGTAGAAAAATGAAGACATGGTTTCTTAGAGACTAGTCAAAGTTAGACAACCTTTCTACTTTCTATTCCTTTTACTATAAAGATGTATTTCCATAATTCAATAGAGGAGTGAGGAAAAAGAGAGGACACCATTATCTGTTTCTTTTTGTACTATCGCTTTATGCAAAGGCCACATTCATAGCCACGCTGCTGGAGAAAATCTTGTGTTTAAATTGTTTCTAAGGAAAATAACTATTGAAAAATAGAATGTCAACCTCAACAAAAAATTGAAATACAGCTTACTTTTTTTTTTTTTTTTAAAAGTAACCTTAAGACATTCTTCTACCTGTTGGAATTTAAACAAGGCTTTTGCTAGACTTTTTGGAGAACACATCTCTTGTAAACAGCCAATTTAAGCCCAACTAAGTGATTGTGTCCCCAAAACTTTTGAATTTGTTCCCCGAGTTTCTTGCTTGTCTGA
>NW_010322291.1:9676-23124 GCF_000700745.2 Antrostomus carolinensis
CATACCTGAGAATTTCACTGTATTATTTAACATCTTCATTTCACAATTGGACATAAACTTACCTGTCCTGCAGGAACTGCTTTAAGTCTTATTTCTTCCTAATGCTCTTGAAAAACCACAATTCATTACCATCCAGACAGTCATTAGTATCTCTCAAGGTTTTCTTATAAGTAAAAATCTACTTTTCTTCTTTATAGATCCTCAGAATGTTTTACTTCCTACATTTTATGTACTTTCTTCCTGACTTTTATGATGATATTGAAGACAGTATAGCAAATAAGTTGATGATATTACATTTCAAGATCCTACAAACTGTGTGATTAATCAGACTTAATTAATGTCAGAAAACTGACAATAGAAAAAGTCTTCCTTTGCATCCCTGCCAAAATTAATCTCATATTAGTACAGTGAAATACAATATATCAATAGACAATTCTATTCTGACTTTTAAATCAAAATAACATCCTTTTGTTGCTGTTGTCATTAATTCTGAATATAAAGGGTAACAGATTTTGAGAGATGATAATTCTTTATCCATTTTACTGCCTTAATCTGATTTTTTTTTTTTTCAATTCCATGACCAGTTTAAGACCCTTATGTTCTTTAAATTCTTTTTTGTTTATGGAGATAATATTATTATACAAGCTTTCCACAATATTTGTTTCTTTTTATTAATCTGACTACATGTCTATAGAGAAAGAGTACTAGAAAGGACCTTGAAATATCTTTTAGTCCACTACACTAGGTCCCTCCTGTATCACTTTTTCTAGAGATCACCAAAGTTGGTGATTATGCTCTTCATCAACCTGTTCCAAGGTTGTTCCTCTCCTGTTAAGAAACTTTTGGTCAATGTCTAACTTGATAATTCACAAGAACTGTGCCCTCTGGTTTGTGGGGTCTTTCACCAAGACTTGAGATTTGGTGTGGATCAGAATAATGAATCACATGTGTTTAGTACAATCTCAAGGCAATGGTTGTGATGTGCTTATCAACATTAGTGCACAAAGTATGACTGAGGGACACCAGCAATGAACTGATGTCCCATTTCCAGTTTAGTATTGGATATTACAGCATATGTTCACAGAATTCTTGGAGATGTAATAATTAAGTTATCACTTTCTGTAAGACAAACATAACATTTCTGGAATATCGTTGAGCATGTATTAGCAAATGCAAACATGTCTGCACTATGCCATACAGATATAAGCAGAGTGAACATTTGGATTTGAAAAATTATGCAGCTCTTCCAAAAATTTTTATGGCTTCTTAGCTTCTTTTGTCCTCCATCTACCTCCTTAACTTACTTGAAGGAAATCAATCATATTTTTTTCCCCCTCCTTTGAAAATATCCTTGAGTTTACTTTAGGTCACTTTGTTTATAATAAAGCACTTGCCTTATTCTCATATCAACACTTGCTTTCTCTTGGATCTTTTTTGCTACGCAATCAGCAAATGACACTCACCCGAACTCATACATAAGTCTTGGTTGGACCCCTGTGTTTGGGGAATTTCATCCATACTCAATTAAGTGTTTACAGGGACACACATTCATTTCCAGCCCTTTCGTTTATACCTGCTGAGTGATTGTTTTCTAAAACCTCTTGGTTCTGAAACAATGGAAATCAGTTATACCATGAAATTACACTTAGGTTTCCAACAGTATAAATGAGACCAAAATGAAGACTTTGAGGAATAGTCAGGAGTATAAGAACATACAGGAGTTTTTTAGCTTTACTTGTATTGGTGGTTTGGAATTTTTTGCTATGCAGAAATAAATTCTCACATACAAATTAAAAAAAAAAAAAGATATTTCCAACACTCTACTGGGATTAAGTAACTGGGTGAGAGGTTCACTATTGTGTTATGGTAGCAGTCTGAATCCCTTAGTAAGATTATACTCCTCATGTTTGGCACAGTAGAAAAAAATCCTTCCTTATAATAATGCAAATTAAAATAACAGTACAAAGTATTAAGCATTACTAATGTGCTATTATTGTAGCAGTGTGAAGAAGTGGGAGCAAACTACAGTGTATGTAAAATCGTTGTTTGGGAACAAATGGGAATGTTGTATATTTGTTTGTATAATTATACACTGTCTGTATTTCCCAAAAGAGAGGCAACAAAATATTTTCTATGTTTTCTTCTTTAATTAAAGCACAACTTGTTTTTTTACAAGACTGTATTAAAGTTCTTTCATCTATTATAACAGGAGACTGGCTCGCTCTACACTACTGCTTATCCCCTTGTTTGGAATTCACTACACGGTGTTTGCTTTTTCTCCTGAAAATGTCAGTAAGCGGGAGAGACTAGTGTTTGAATTGGGACTGGGATCTTTCCAGGTGATTATACAGTGAATTCTGCTTTTGTTAAAAAGAAATCTGTATTTATTATAACTACTTTGCATGCACAGTTCTCAGACTGTGTGTTTTTATTTGTGTATATTTTTTGTATACTAGGATTTTGTTTATCTTTGTGTGTTTTTAACTCCAGCTATTTTCTAGCATTTAATGAAGGATTTGAATTACATTATTTTTTTTCTCTCCCATTTACCTAGGGTTTTGTTGTTGCTGTTCTCTATTGTTTCTTGAATGGGGAGGTAAGACTTCTAATATTTAACCTCCTCCACCCACCATCTCCATCCATTTTCTTGTGGCAGTAACTGCTATTCTAATCCTTCACTGTAACTCATCATTTATCCTATTCCCTAACACCTTAGCCTGAATCTCCTGATGTCTCTGCAAAAGAAAGAGGATGTGTGATGTCTTTATTAAACCAAAACTTGGTGAGGGTGCTTTCAGTCCCATCATCCAGATCATTTATGAAGATGTTGAACAGTGTGGGCTTCACTATTGATCCTTGGAGGACCCCATTAGTGACAGGCTGCCAGTCTGAGCAAAAAGTGTTGTTTACCACCCTCTGAGTTTGCCCTGTTAGCCAATTTCCTACCCATCTTACAGAACGTTCACTCCATCTATATCTTGACAGTTTACCTAGGAAAATGCTATGGAAAACAGTGCCAAATGTTTTGTTGATGTCCAAGTAAACAACACCCATTACTCTCCCCGTGTCAACAGAAGATATTATTTTGTTGTAGAATATGATCGGGTTCATATGGTATGATTTGCCTTTGATAAATCCTTACTGGCTTTTCCCAATCACCTGCTTCATTTGGTTTGTGATAGTTTCTAGGAGGTCTCATTTCATTTTTTCTCTAGAGACTGAAGCAAGACTAATAGGTCTGTAGTTTCCTGGGTCTTCTTTAGACTGGACTAGAATAGAATAGAGCAGAGCTTCTTTAGGGCCCTTCTTGTAGATTGCTATGACATTTGCCCTCTTCCAGTCATCAGGGATATCCCCTGATCTTCATGACTTTTAAAATATCATAGTCAGTGGCCTTGAAACAATGTCAACGACTTCTCTCAGCACCTTGGGGTAGATTCCATCTGCGTGCATAAATTGATGTGGGTTAAGCCGCTGTAAGAGGCCACAGACCAGTCCTTCCTCCACTACTGTTGAGTCATCACGTGTACTGTCATAAGTACTTGATCCTTTGACCTGGGATCCAGCTGCACCAGTGAAGACAGAGGCAAAGAAGTTATTAAGAACCACTGACTTGTCAGCATTATTAGTGACTAATTTCCCTGTGTTGTTTAGCAATAGGTCTTTGTCTTCCTTGTGCTTCTGCTTACTGCCCACATATCTGAAGAACTCATTCTTCTTGTTCTTGACATTTTTTGGCCATTTTCACTTCTAACTGAGCCTTAGCCTTCCTGCCTGCATTTCTGCATGTCCTAGCAAGGTTCTTGTGGTTGTTGTTCTGCTTTTTCATAGCTGGTGAAAATTCCTTTAATCTTGATTCAAAGACATTCCATATAACTTTTGTGGTCTCCATAACTCACCTTCATACACACAAATTTCTGGTTTACACGAAATGTAACTCCACCTCCTTTTTTTAAATTCATGTCTTCCCAAAAGAGTTTGTAACCATCAATTGTGATCTAGTGGTCATGTGAGTTTTCCCACCAAGTTTCTATGTTTTCTGTAATATCATAACTCTCTGACTGGGTACAGAGATTCAGTTTCTCCTGTTTGCTGCCTAGACTGCATGCATTGGTATACACAAACTCATCTACTCTGCTGCTTATGAATATGTAGGTGTCACAGCTTTGGACACTATGCCCCAAGTTCATTATTTTAAAGTACAGTTCATTAAGTCAGCCAATCTACTAGTGAAGATTCTCCTGCCTAGGTAGGTGTATCCCATCTCTCTCCAATAGGCTGTATTCATTGAAGAATATCCTATGATTGTAGAAAACAGAACCCCGGCAATGACACCAGCCACAAAACTAGGTGTATATCTGCATGATGCATTGACTTCTGTCTGCACCCCTATCTCTGACTGGTAAGACAGAAGAGAAGACCACCTGGGCATCTGTCTTCACTTGCACCTCCAGGGCTCTGAAGTCCTGCTTGATCTTGCTCAGGCTTTGCTTTACCATGGTACCCACATGGAGAAGAAGTAGAGATAGTAGTCTGTGCTTTTAACTAGTTGTGGCAATCTTTCTATGACATCCTGAATCTTGTCTCTGCACAAGCAACAAACTTCACTTGACTGTATATGAGGCTGACAGACAGGTTCCCCAGTGCCTCTCAACAGAGAGTCACCCACTACTGGCACTTGCCACTTCTTTTTGCAGCTTTTAGTACTCACTGCTAATGCAGTTTCTCCCTGTGAATATTGTTGATTGATTTTATCTACTGACAAGGCTTAGTATCTGCTGCTGAGTGGTACATAAGAAGGGGAGAGAAGTGTTAACCTGTTCCCATGGGGTCACCAGAGACCATAGCACTTCCTTGTCCAAAGTGTTATCAGTTCTCTGTTGAAGCTCTTTTGTAGTCCTTGGAGGTCAGTGTCACAGGACCCTAACATTTCTTCTGGAAAAGTCTCAAATAATTATCTATTGCTTGTTCACCCTCCCTAACACAGCATAGCCTGCTAACTTCCTCCTGCAGCTTCTCCACCTGCTGCCTGAACAACTCCACCAGAGCCTACTTTGAGCAGGTAGAGCTTCCATCTTCCTCCACTCAAGAGGTGGGGTTGCAGTCTTTGCATCCCTCCACCTGGACATTAGATTCGCTGATAAGAAGCTCCATCTGTGTGGCTGCCTTGGCTCTTCCCAGGTTAGTCTGGCTCAGTAGCTGATTCCTGTCTGCTGCAGAGCACAGCCCTTGCCTATTTTCTGCCACCATACTTCCAAAAATCCTCAAAGCACTGCTTAATAAACCCTTCTAATCCCCTGGAGAGCTCAAGCTTCTTGGTAGGCTTGCACAGCCACCAGCTAGCTGGGGTGATCAATGAGGCAGCAGCCTAAGCCTGCAGGTGAGTAGAGCAGGCAGCAGCCTCACAACTGGTAGAGTGCACAACCCTTCCTGTGTGGATTCCCACACAAGCTGCTGATGCTTCTCCCAAGAGATGCCACCTCCTGTTGCTGATGCTGTTCTCAACAGGCACCATGCCCTTTGCACTACTAATTGCTGGCGCTCCCCAGGAGCCAGTTATACGCAGTTTCTCATAGTTTAACCTGGACAAGGGGAGATCTGACACCACCAAACTGTTACCCACTTCTCTTTTGAGACCTGTCTCCTGATAGACAGTCCCTCCACACATGCATCCCAAGGGTGTCAGATCTCCAGAATCCCCTTCACACACCCTCAGGGTACCTTACAAACCTCACAGTCTCAGCACATGGCAACTGCTGCTGCCAGTGTCAGTTTCCCACATTTGTTTTTTGGGTTTTTGGTTTGTTTGTTTGTTTGTTTTGTGGGGTTTTTTTGTTTTTTGTTTTCCAATTCACCCATTCTGATCTGCAAATTGAAATTCTGCTTTTGTTTATCTGACTGAATACCTGAGATAATATTTTTCTGAATTAATGGAAAAGACTCCCTCCTCAAGGCTGCCTTAAGACGAATATATACAGTTCATCCATTCTCTCCTCCACTGATATATATTTATTGTGCAGTCTAACAGAAGACTTCTTTTAAAATCACCTTCTTTTTTTCTTTTCAAGGAGGTTGAAACCATTTATCTCTACCAGTAGGTGTTCTATGCTTGTTCACGTACAGTGTGCAATAGCTGGTCTCTAGTACAAAAGGTCTCTAACTCCTATATCCAAGTGACTCCTTCTCAGACAACCATAACAATCTTTTCGAGTTCACTAAACCATCTTATAGGTCATCTTTGTTTATGGGCTTAGAGAAGATGACTGTTAAAAGACTCATAGGTAAATGTTAAAGCACTTTTCATGACTCAGTCCCATGTAGCTCAGAAGGTGAATTCTGGATCATGCTTTGCTGGAATTAGTGGTTGCATTCATACTTCACCAGCTGGCATTAATGGATATTCATCTCTCCCACCTACAACTGTTGTTTCATCTGTAATCCTCCATAAGTGCTAAAAGAATAGGCAGAAGGTCTTGTCTAAAACTGATATGGAGATAAGCACCTTCCAAGGTGACATACAATGTGTCAGATTTCCTGTAACCCCTTTGGAAGGGGTAGGGCTGTTCTTAGCCAAATTAACACAACCAGACTAATTAAAAGCACTTCTCAAAACATTAGAGAATGATTTGGGCTTCCAGTATATTTACTTAGGATAAGAAAGGGTTCACCTTTGGCATATTACACTGTTACAGATGCAAATGCTATTTTCTTTTTACAGAGATAATATACCTCCATAGTCTATCTAATCCATGACAAATCAGAAGTTTTCCAGTTGGACTTTTCCTCCCTATAGTTAGTGTCCATACAGTTGAAGCACTTGTTTATCATGTTGGCATATGCTGATCCATTTTGACAATTCTGCTAGTCTAGAAAAATCTAGAAATGACTATTAAAGACAACAACATCTTTGACTCAGCAGTTCATTAGAGACTGGAAAATATATTGAGAAAATATCTCTATATATTTCCTTGTTCTTATGCTATTTCATGCAGAAATATACTACAGACTACTGTCAGAAATGGGTAGTAGACTGAGTAAATGTTGGTCTGAACTAGTATGATTTTATATTAAATCCTTACTATCTTATGTACATATGTACACATATGCACGCGTAGCAAGACTTTGAAGAAATTAGTGATGAAAGAAAAGTAGAAAAGCTATAGAATTATTTGCTCACTTTCTAATTGGACTTCTGAGTATGGATTGTTTCCTGTTGGTGGTTTACTATGGGTGGTCATGAAAATAGCTGTAGGGGAAGGGGGCTGTCATAGATGTATATGAATCCAAGAGCTGTTATCTGCTTAGAGGTGATCTGAAAGCAGGAGGCATAGTTTTCAGTAGACATGCATCCATTAATGGCAGGTGAGAGACCAGCTGCTTTTGTGGACAGTTTGTTTCATTACTGTCTAGTTCCTTTTGGTTGCTGGTTTCTTTGACTTCTTATTATGTATCTGATATTTGCCATTGATGAAAATAAGATATTTTTTCCAAGAAGGGAAACAGCTAGCTAAAGAATCATGTTGGAGTTAGTGTTGAACAGGTCTTCTATGTACCTCTGGGCTGATCCTGAATTATCTGAAATCAGAGACACAGAACCCAGGCTGTTACTCCCACTGCATGCCCCAATCTCTTTCAGACATGGAGAAGTTACTTCAGATTTTGCTGAAATGAGGAGTTTAATAGTCTTAAAAATAGTTCTGTCAAATTGTGGGGTATTTTTTCTAAACTTGATAATTTGTCAGCATGTCCTCGAGCGGCTAAGTACATAAAAAATGACCTTTTGAAGTTTCTCCCTAAAGGTGCAATCAGAAATAAAGAGAAAATGGAGGAGCTGGAAAGTCAACCGGTATTTTGCTGTGGATTTCAAACATCGTCATCCTTCTCTAGCGAGCAGCGGAGTGAACGGGGGGACACAACTCTCCATTCTGAGCAAGAGCAGCTCTCAGATTCGGATGTCCAGCATAAATGCAGAGAACCTAGCGACATAAGCAGCTAAGGAAAACTAATCAATCAACAAGCAAACCAAAAACCATCCCTTTAAAAATAATAATTAAAAAAATCATAGTTTTGGTGATGGTATAGGTCTCCTCCTCTCCTCTCCTCTCCTCTCCTCTCCTCTCCTCTCCTCTCCCCAACATTTCCTTGATGTTTGTAGAGGTGAAAATGCAAAGGAAATATGTATATACATATCTTTTTAACAATCACTGTAAATACCCAACTGTACTCAAGGCCATTAACTGAAAAATGTTTAAAAGATAAACAACAGGCCAAACCAACCCACTCAATTATTTACATTTCAGAGCATCTGCAAGTAATCCGTTGTCAGTCAAAAGTAACAAGTGATTGCTGTGCAGTTGTGATTCTCGGTTGCCAAACTGATACTAATCTGTCAATGGACATGGCCATTGTTATTTTTGAAACTGGGTTTCCATTTTGGTTTGGATTTGCCTTTTTTTTTTTTTTTTTTTTTTTAGAAATCAGAAGCTATTCATACCATCCCTGTTGTCTTTTGGTGTGTGAACTTCTGCAGTGTTTCTCTTATGATTCTTAGGATGGATGCTTGGTTTAATCAAACCAACCAATTCAGGAAGAACTCTAGAAAATTAAGTTCATGAGTGAATTTAGTCAGATGTTCCCAGTGGACTTAAAGAAATTGCTGTGCCAATGTGAAGCTGCATAGCTACTGTGAATCAATGGGGGGGGACTCCAGGCAAGAGAGATGGGGTCAGATATCTTTTTCCATACCCAGGGAAACTTCTGAGAATGTTTTGTGTTCTAGCTAAGCTGTGAATTTTCTAAAAGAGCCATGCAATTGAGATATATCTATATTTTTGGCACTGACTGATTGATTGATTGATAGGATGACTGATTGGATTCTTTGAATAATAAAAATAACTGTCCCCTACCTCCCACCTTAAGAGCAAAAGTCAATTCCAGGATGACCTTTCCCTCCAGATAACCTTGAAGCCTCTGCATCTATGTCCAAACATGGCCTGTTTTTGGGTAATGATGTCACACAGAGTGTGGTGCCTTTGCAACCCAGCTGACTTCTGTGTGTTGACTCTTTCCTGCCAGAGCAAGAGGCACAAGAGGGATCTAGCGTGATCATCTTGGAAGGTAAAAGTCATCTGCATTTGGTGAGCAACTAAACTGAACAATAAGATGATATGGAAGGAAAAAATAAAGACGTTGGATGACTTCCTACACCTGGCAGTTTTCTCTCTCTTTGGATATTCTGTTTGTTTAACCACCAATGGTCTTACTGCTTTTCTTTGAGAGGAACTAAAATGTTCTTTCAACCTTTGCCTTGTAGTTAAAGCCACGACTGGTACATATGTACTTCAATCAAATCTCAATGATGTCAATTCTTAAAAGTCTTTATACAGTGCATAAAGTCTTTGAGGAGTGTCCTACCACTCATATCATTTTCAATTTATGAACTGATATATATATATATATTACTATATATATATATATGTGCTTGTATGTGTATGCATATATTAAAAACCTAAAATGAAAATGACATTTTAAATGTGAAGTTTTGAACTGAAACTAATGGTAACCAGGAAATTCAAAGTTCAGTCTTGTTCATTGGTGTTAGTTGACATGACCATGAACTAAGAAAAAATGTGAAAGACTCTGAATTTTAGTGCCAGCTGAATGTGAACTTTTAATTTCACTGTTTTTTGTTAGTTTAGGTGAAAAAAAAAAAGTTTTAATGTCATTTTAAGCATAGATTTTTTAAAATGATGCTAGTTTCCTTATTTTTTAAAAGGAGAAAAAAAAAAGGTTTCAGAAAGTCATGAAAGAAATATTAATTATAATACTTAACACTTATAGAGTGCTTTATTGGACATAATCTGCTCTCAGTTGTAGCAGTGTAAATGAATGTAAAAATAGTTTGAAACAGACAGAAATGTTGAGATTGACTTCATATTTGTACAGGATCATGCTCTTATAAAATGCTTACACCCTTTTCAGGTGAAACTATCCTTGCACAGAGGACCAGCAAAAAAGTTTATATTACTTACATTACACTGCAGTGTCTTAAGTGGACATTAAATGATCCAGACACTTTTTTTTTTCAAGTCTTCAGCACTGGTTTGCTGCTCAAAGAGCAGAATTTGTCCACTTCTACCAGACGTTCTGGAAAATTCACTGAAGTATTTTTAACTGGTGGATTGGAGATTCCTCTCTCATTAGTAGCTGCTAAAATCTATTTTAGAAAGTTTTCCAAAGATCCATGTAATTGCAGTCCAGAATCACATGGGAGATGGGGAAAGTCAGATCTATCAGGTAAATGTAAACTTAGATATTAAGTGTAGTATTTAAAAAATCATAAAGTATATTTTGCATGAATGGCTGGTAGTCAATTTTCAAGCATTAATTAATTAGAAATTTTGAGACAAAGGGGTTGGATAACTGCCTCTTGCTGGAGACTTTGCTGTGTTTCAGTCTAGAGCAAGAAGGTGTTTGGATCTTTATTTTTTGTTGTTTTTCTTGTTGTTGTTGAGGCTTTTACTGAGCTTACTTTAGGATTCTGTTGCTTTCCTGGCTGTCCTGTAGTGCTCTGCAATTTGAGTTAGTGGATCTCAGTCTAGTGCCTAGTGGGCAAATGTCCACATCACTAAAACCTGTCATGCACACCAGAGACTAGGTCCTCAGCTAAATTAAAGTCAGTTAAAAAAACACTGTTGTTATTCTTAGAACTAAGCCACTTCACTTTGGCTTGAGATTTGGCTTCAGCATACCACTATCATTTTTGGTGTTCTCAGCAAGAGAGGCCAAGGACTGAATAGTCATGAAAATTTGAACTTGCCCCTTAAATTCTTAGGGCAAATGCTCAGGAGCAAGAGAAGTTGGAGGGCAGTGGAGGGGAAATTTCTGCTGTTACAATAGCTGTGTTTCTTGTTCAGTGGACAAACTGAAGTCTGAAGACTTTCACCAGCACTGAAATTACTAGAAGAAATAGTATCTATCTCTTGACATATTTAATACACAATATATTGTACAAGTAACCCCCTTCCATTACTTTTTTATTATTTTTTAATTATTATTATTATTATTGGCAGTGTTGATGCACTTGCAAATGTGGCTTTCCTTAGTCACTCAAACTTTCTCAGTGTTCCTGGAAAGATCATACTTCAGGTGTATATAGTTATCTAAACCAGACTCTGATGCCATCGCACAAATTAGCTCTCAAGAAATCTTGATGTTGAATGTAAGCTGAAGATGCTGGATACGCCTGACCACCATTCACAGTGGCTGTCATTTCTATTTGTTTCAGGATGGAAGAAACCAACAGGTGGTTTGCTTCTAAGTGTGTGTAAATATCAATTAAGTGTAACAGTGCTTTGTTTGATTTTCCACTGTGAAATATATTTTGGAGCTAGAAAGGCTATGTTATTAAAAATAATACATAATTAAAAGAAAAGCATGCGGTGCTCCTTTAGCCATTTTTTTCTACCATGTCCATAATGTATTTCTTGTCTAATTTTCTTATTTTTCTTTTGTAAATGTACAAAAATTTCTGTGCTGCAGCTTTTGTGACTATTTACTGTATCTAATCACTGTTTGATTATGGACTTTTTGATGTGGAGTTCTGGTAGTACAGGACAATTAACATCCCAAAATGAAAACTACAGCCTGTATTTCAAAGGACAAGGTTTGTTTCATTTCTGCATGGTGACCCCACTTCCTTTTACCTTCACATACATTTAGTATATCTGGAACTCAGAGCCCAGGTAATGAAACTTAAATGCTTAGCTGTGGGAGTTTTTATTTCATAGAGGAAAAATACCCAAGTTCTTCTTCCTCATTTAAGTATTTGTATTTGAAAACCAGGTGCTAAATTGGGGTGGTAGGTGGTAAGAGATGAAGACAGATGAGTCCAAGTGAAATGCAAAACACGTGCAGTGCAGTTTGGAAGTTAAATTCAGACACTGGGTTTGGTGTCTAGTTCCTTCTTTTCAGCAACTGTTTGTCATTGCAATTAAAGAACTGTGTCTTCTAACTACAAGGCTAAATAACAACCAGAAGTGGGCAGGAACTGACTTGTGCTAATAATTTGAGATTACATTTGCAAAGATGACTCTCCCTAGACTCTCTTCATTGTCAATGGCAAGTGTGAGATACCTTCCAGAAGGGAATACAGAGCAGTCCAGAATCATAGAGTCAATAGCCCAGGTTGGAAGGGACCTCAAACAATCATCTATTCCCACCTTTCATGAGAACAGGAGCCTAGATTAGATTATCTAGCACCATGTCCAATCGTATCTTGAAAGCCTTCAGTGATGGGGAGTTTGTTCCAGTGAATGATTGTTCTCACCTCTCCTGGCGCAACTTGTACCTGTTCCCATTGTCTTCTCCATGTAGGACCTTGTGAAGACAGCCTCCATCCTCTTTGTAGCCACCCTTTTAGTACTGGAATACTGCAATGAGATCCACCCTGAATCTTATCTTCTCTAGGGAGAAAAGACCTAACTCCTTCAGTGTTTCCTCATCGAGCAGGTTGTACATCACTTTGATCATCTTCATGGCCCTCCTTTTGACCCTTTCCAGTTTGACCACGTCTTTCTTCAATTGTGGAGACCAGAAATGGACACAATATAGTGTTTGACTCCTGCTCAAAAGCTGACCTGAGAGAATCTGATCCTCTTCAACAGTGATGACAGGATTAATCCTCATAATTTGCCTTGTCCATGTAATTTTTAAAAACTGTGGCTTTTTATAATATTCTCATATCGATGATGGATGAAATTCTGCTTCTGCATAGTGTGATAGCTTCTGTGCTTGCATATAAAGGACTATGCAGGATCTCTGGTTAGCTCAAAGATTCAGGTTTGGGGTTGTTTTCTTTTGTTGGGTTTTTTTTTATTTCATAAATCCCATGGACAAAAGAAATCTGTAACTAAAATATACAAAGCCAAAGTGATCAAGAATAAAATATATTTAGCAGAGTTAGAGCTGTTGGTCTCTGATCCTCAGGTGTTCCAGAGCAGCACAGTGTCATAAGGACACTTAATCTGAAGGAAACTTTGTAACTGCCATTATTTTCACAACATATTATTCCCACTCCTAAACTGATCAGCCCCCCTTTTAAATTTCAGTAGACTTTTCTCTTTCTCACTTTCTCTTCCCACTAAAAAGTTATTGTAAAACTTCACTTTTCTGGTAGTTAGAAACTTTTTTTCTAAATTCCAAATTAAAATAACCCCTGGCTCACTTGTACTTCTTGTCATACTAATCTTGCCTCCAGATCCTTTCTCCGTTCCTGAAATATGAACAGCTTTATCTCAGACAAAAGTCCACAGTTTGTCTTTGATCATGCAGCTGAAAGATAAGACTAAAAACAATCATGCTATTCAGCTGCATTTGTTTCAGCTCTAATCTCAATTTGGGCAGCTAGAACAATGAAAAATAACAAATACAGACATATGTGAATCCAT
>NW_010322291.1:23169-25520 GCF_000700745.2 Antrostomus carolinensis
CATCATGAAAAGAAAGTAACAATAAAAACTAAGAGAACGATTTCTAGCTCTTGAAAGTGTATAAATGAGATTTGTTTTTTTGAGTAGCTTTAATTTCAGTCAGATCTAACGGCAGAAATGATCCCAATCTTCTCCTTTCCTGGTTTCAGTTATAATCCTGAAAGAGAGGTTGTATTTCTTCCTTTTGATTTAAAGGATAGGTCACTCAATTAGTCAACATACTGCAGGAAATCAGCATTCGTATGGGCAAAAAATATACTGATTGTGTCAGATTATGAGGTTTCAGTGCTCATGTGTCTGACAGTGCTACTAAATCTTCACTAAATCTGACCTGTGAGCCATGCAGATATCTGACTTCACATTATCTTTCCAGCCCAGCCCTTCCAGAATAAAAATTGAAGAGGTTATAGCAAAAAAAAAAAAAAAAAAAAAAAAAAAAAAAAAAAAAAATCCCAGAGTGATTTAGTAAAAAATAATGCAAATATAGTAAACAGAAATGCACACAGCCAAGGATGAGCTACTACAAGCTATTTTCCCAGGATAATCTAGGTGACTGTTTGTTTTTTTCAGCTTTTTACACATAGCATCATCCAATCTTGCATGAACATCTCAATGCCTCCCATCTAACATCCACTTTGACAAACAATGACATAGTGGACATGGTGAAGAAAACGTGACCACTGTTAGCCAGCTATAATTACAAGAAGTATCAATATCCCAATATTACAGAAGGGCCAGGATGAAAGAGCAGTGTAACCAGATTTCTTTGTAGCCTTTCACAGTGGATGGTTGGTTTGAGAAGATGTAGGTAGAACAGATGTTGTACCCTGGAGGAAGCTACTGTACTTACCGCTCTATGTCCCCAACATCTACAGTAATGTTCAAGTTGTGGTTTCACAGCTGCTGTGAAATCCTATGAAGCCTTCTTGCATGACAAACTACAGGATCCATATGCCAAACGTAAACCTCATAGTTTCCACATTCAGTGGATGTATCTAGAAAGTTCAATAAATTATGCTTTTCCTCCTTGGTTTGATTATGTAATTTGGTAATAGTAATTCTTTTTTATTCTGATATTTTCTCATGTAGGTAAAGCTTCCAGAGAAATGCAGGATGCTTAGAATGGTCTGCCATGTGACACTGCAGAGCAATAAATATAACCTCAGCAGGCTTTTTATAGCATGGAAGGTCTTAAAGGAGGCAAGACAAGGTAGTAAGAACAGATAGAGCAGGATATATGGGACACCACTCCAAACTCAGATAGCTAGACTTTGATATCTATATGAAGGCAGTGTTTGTTTGACTCCTGAGTTTGCAACAGTAGAAATGTACATAGTGCAATGATACAACCAAATATCTGATTTTACCTGATTTTCTTTCTTAAAGAGTTATATATCAAGGGCTATATGAAACATGTGACTTTCGACATCTGGCACTTTCAGCATTAAGCATTCTAGCTCATAGGCAAGTCCTGGAAAAGATTCTGTATCACTAAGCAGGCAGCTAAGGAGATATCCACATCACTTAACTTTAGACATCAATAGTGAAGATATCTTCCTTTGATCCAGTTTCTTCACTTTGCCTTTGTAGTCATAAGAGAGAAATGAGCAATTTTAGAGTATAAACAAACATCAAAAATATTTTTGATCTCTACTCAAGGGTGACATGATTCATACTTTGCAAGTATCTATTGCTTTCCACCAGGAAGTCTAACTGACCAGATCAGAGACAGATGTTGACACTGTGGAAGTCTATGTGAAGATGACTTTTTTTCCCTGGCAACTTTGCCCAGTCTCTATCATTGTGTTTCAAGCACGCTGAGAAATAATGGTCTTGAAAAGCTTGAGGGTTGCTTCTCTTAGCTAAAACCTGCCAGATTTGGGGGAGGTGCATGCCTAATAAAAGCTCAGTAGCTCTCACTGAGAGTAGTTTTCAAGAAGTCTTGTACTTTGTCAGATTGTGCCCATATGACCAGCACGACTGTGTCCAGAAACAAACCACGGTATATAGTGCACAGGCAGTGAAAAAAAAAGTTAGGATTTTACCCTCCGCTTTGAGCAGTCAGGCACATGCAACCCGTTCAGAATTGCATTTAAGAGTAGCACTAGGAGGATATGGAGTATTGGAGTATGCAGTAGTAGTTAATGATGCTCTGATGTTAAGGTGCATACATATCTGTACTAAAGAGCAAAGTTCAGCTAAAAACACATTGTACTTTGTGTATGAAAACACACCAGCAGAGCTTGAACAATGTTTTGAACCTCATGGTCTTTCACTTTCTTATGATTAAAATTGCAATTTCTTTTGGGGAATTCATCCATGTGAAGAATTACTGTGTGATGTGACACTCT
>NW_010322291.1:25545-33921 GCF_000700745.2 Antrostomus carolinensis
CTGGATATGCCTTTTCCAAAGGACTTCATGCTTGCAGAGAAGTCTCAAGAGGCCTTTATGTATCATTATAATCTGTAAAAACAAATATTTGGTGTGTTCATTCTCTTTCCCTTCCTCTTGTCCATTCAGTGGCAATGTAACACGCTATAGCTCTGAAAAGAGAAGTACCAAGTTATTGGATAGAAAGTTGTATTTTGGCTTTTGACTGTGTCAAGGTACAAACTTACTGGCCTGTTGGGTCTCATACTGACCTTTTTTGGTCAAAAATGGTTTAATTGGTAATGGGATCTGGGGTTATTCAGCTTTGTTATGAGGTGGAAACACAGATATAAATTGCTGCTTTCTAAACTTTTTTGTGTTTTGAGAAATTGTTTTTAACATGTATACTGCTGTAGATGACACAATAAATGTATTATCATTTTGTATAAGTCTGTTCTGATATAAAATTGCACCAAAGAGAAATTTTTGTCTGTGAAGTTATAGGGTAGCTTATTTCTTCCTGAAGCAGCAGGATGGGGTTTCTTGGGCTAAAAGGATTAGCTTATTTCCTCATGGGAAGCAGTCCCTGGATTCTGCTGGGCAAAGCCAGTCCTGGACCAACCAGGCATGAAGTCCTTGCCATTAGCAGGCTGTGAACACCCTTCCTTCACCACCAGTTAGTGGAGTTACATGAGGAAGGTGTTTAGCACACTTCATAAGTAAGTATCAAGTATGACTATGGTCTAATAATGCCATACAAATGCAACACACTCTCCACTGCAATTAACAGCCCCTGTGGCTCTGAGCTTTGATCCACAGGTCCTTTGGGGCCTACATATTATTTCTAAAGGATATAAACAGGAAAAGAAAGTCTATTGTCCTCAAACAAATGCACTGCCAGCTAGCAAAGGTGGAAAAAGATTTGTCTCTGTAACATTTGATATGCTTCAAGGCTTAATTTCTTTTCTAGTTAAAGCAAACCTCAGGTTCTATCATCAGGTTCATTTTCAAAAGATCAGAGAAATTCACCCTACTGAAACAGAGAACTCCACAGCAGATGACCTATTTCTGATATTTCTCCCATCTCTTTTCCTGAGCTTCAGCTACCGTAAATCTTTGTCTGGCCCTCATGGATCTGTGAATCCTCCACAAAGGGTTCATTTTTCTAATGCTATTCTCTCTCATTGTTTAGCCAAAGTACAGGTATTTGGAGCCACACCCTTTGATGAGGAAGTGGACATATATCTACTGAAAATGAGGTTAGACATGTGTCAGGAGCCACAGGGACAGCTGATCCTGAGGCATGGGGACTGGAAGACAAGGGGCATCACATGGGCAGTAGGGTCAGTCACAATCCCAGTGAGGAAGCAAGGAAGGTCTGGAGACAGAGACCATGTTCAACCAAGATTACAGATCATGAAGCAATTTCATGGCAGCAAGGTAGGTCCAAAACACATCCAAGGCCAGACCAGGATGTCAGCCTATGGATCTGTCCTAGATCGGTGGAGCTCTTGGTGGGGCAGGTCTTTTGCAAAGCTGGAGATCAGCATTCTACAGCATTGCTGAGGCAGGGCCTGGGCTGAAATGGGGTCTTAGGCCCATGGTCAGGCTGGGAGTTGAGTGGGACAGGGTAGATGATACTCGAACTTTCATTTTTGCTATATTTCAAATCATTGCAAATACCCTACAGTAATCCATGTCCATGGATTTACTATGTGATCAGAGACAGCCTCAGCCCTTTTTTGAGTGCTGGATGACATCACACAGGATGTGTCTCCCCTTTCCACCATTTGAAGAGGGGCTACACCAGTCATTATCTTACTAAATAGGGAGATTAAAAAATATGGAACAATGCAACTGGAAAAAGCCTTATCTCTAAAGTTTACATCTAGTGTAAGTGATTTTTTTTAGGGTCCTTTTATAGTTAAGAGGCAGAGAAAGAAAAGACACCTCCAAAAGTTCAGTAACTATTGCTAACACTTCCACTGGCTTAGACATCCAAATCATATATAGGCTGCAACATATAGATGCCTAAATTTATGTATTGCAACCTGTGACCTGAACACTACCTTTGCTTTACAGAAAGAGCATCGTGTTGGGTATTTCTTATCACAGCGTTTAATTTTTCCTGGAGATCTTTCTTTGTCATGCAATGCACTTTTAAATTGATTAATATTTATTCCCTTTATTTGAGATACACTGAAACCTTCAATATTTTTCAGACCTGTTTTTTTTTTTTTCCAATAGCTTCTACCATCCTTCTGCACTGCTCTAAAAATCCAGCTCTGGGTGGATTAGGCAGCATTGGGGAAGATCAACATTGAAAAGCAGGTAAATCTGCCTGCTGAAAGGATTTCTTTTAATTTAGAGTCTACACAATCAAGCTTTCTGGGAAAAATAAATAAATGATATGCTGACACTGCTGACACTATAAGAGTTAAAAATTTACTCTTGTCAAGAAATTTCTGTTACCTTAACAGTCTGGCTTTGCTGCAACACCAAGAAAAACAGATGAAACTTGGTTTTAATCTTTCCAGGTTGTCATGTAGTTTGTAAAGGGATTTAAAAAATAATAAATGAAGAGTTAAACTGTGTAAAAGATGCCAGGGTATTTGGGGAAGAGAAAGTAGTTTTTCTTAGCTCATATAACTTAATGGTGTATTACAGGTGTCCTTTGCTAATCATGTAAATCTCACATACATCAGGCTCATACTGGTTGTGAGCAGGGGGCAAGGTTTCAGTGCACTACCTAACTCTCTAGTGTGCACACACCCAGACAGGCCAGCAATGTCCCCAGCACCACGAGATGGCAGTGCCTCCACACAGACCACACAGCACTTCTAGACACCGTTGGTGATACCTCCTTTGCTGCCTTCACTGTGAAACAACATATCCCTGAAGCGTTCCCTACTCCTACATACACCACCATGTCCTCAGGTGTGCCACCAAGAAGGCATCAGCAGTCTTTTCACAGCCCAGACAAAACCTTTATCCAAGAAACTTTTGCACTCACCAGGATTATTAACCTCATCACCAGGTTGTTTCAAGTGTGTCTTTTATACAAATTACGTAAATAGTGTCTTTGTATATAAGCAGAATATCTCCATATAGCCCTCGATTCCAGCTTATGGCTTACACAACCTGATACAAAATCTTTGAAACATTAAAGGCCTGGAAATGGTAATAACATTGGGAGGGATGTAGGGACATTTTGGACAAAAGACAGGCAGAGCAGGTGGTTGGTGTATTTCTGAGGTTGCTGGAGAACTTTTGAGGCACTAAGTTGGATCTCTGTGAGATGAGTTGTGAGGATGACTGGAAAGAGCTTGAGGCAAAAGGGGGTGTCTGGGGAGTTAATGCAAGCTGAATGTGCATGGTGATGGTATATGGGTACAAAGGAGGTCGAGGGGTCTGGTAGGAATGGAGGGGTTGATAGAGCTGTTAGATTTTCATGAGGAGACTGAACTCTGACTGACTGATGGAAAGATCCTTCATGGTGAACTGGGACCTAGCACATTTCTTTGTCATAATTTCTTCTCTCTCTGGATCTTTAGTCAAATAAAAAATCTTCCCAATAATAAAGGAACAGAACATATAGTGAGATGGGTGAACATAAAGTCAAATGCAGGCCATCCTGGGAGCCCACATGGAAAGTGGGAACTAGTGTGACAGAAGATGGCTGATACCTGTGCCAAATAAACGATGAAGTTCAGTGGGAGAGAAAATTAAGGGGAGATTGTACTGAGAGAAGTCTCCATAACATAAAGCCTTAGGTCAGGGGTGTTTTTTTTGGAAGAAACATTCTTAGGTCAGCCAAAAACAGAAGCTTAATCACTCCAACTTTGTTCCTCCCCAAAGGCAGATGAAGAGATATGGGCCAATTCCTTCATACAGACAACTCAGTAACGTTTACCACAACTATTTCCTCAAGATAATATTCAGAAGTAGTCAGACACCTCAAATAAGTGTCTTTTCTCAAAAATAGGTAGAAGCAGGGTACTAAAGACCTGTGTCTTAGCGATGGTGTCTTAGAAGGGGAGTGAAGCATTAACTCAGGCTGCAGGATCATGTGATGTAAATCTTTTCTTGGATGAAAAGATCAAAATTGTACATATTAATTGGCTTCAAAACTGTATCTATAGTAAACATAATTATAAGACTGTCCTTTTTTATAAAGTCTGAAATGAAATATCCAAAATGACAATAAAAATTTATAAACTCACAACAGCTGTAATTATCACTTGCATTTTATAGATGTGCATCATACAAATGTGTTCTCCTCACTATGCTAGGCAACAAACAACACAGGAGTAAAAGTTACTTTTACAAGGAAAACTGCTAAGGAGGTCAGAATAGACAAAATGACACCTCGTAGAAGACATCTGATTCTTTGGGATAGAGGGGTTAAATGTCTGATTAATAAAGGACTGATCTGAATCATATTTATAGAAATCTGGACAATTAATCTCTTGCTCTAATAATGGAACTAGAGATGAAGCACCTAAAATCAACAAAGAATTTTCCACAAAGTCAAATGTCTCCTGGCCTAAATGATTAACCAACAGTAAAGAAAAACATGGGACTGGAGCACTACTTTTTAAATCTAAACTGATATTGCAGTTCACAGAAAGCCAACATGTACTTGAATGGCCATGGTCTCTAGCAGTGCTTTCAAGTCTGAATGCAGGTTCTGTAAATGGTCCTACCTTGAAAGGGACTATAGTTGTGTCTAGCATACCTTGTGTTTCCTTTCTTTATTTTTGGCAGAGTCTGAGGTAGAGTCCAACTCAGTCTTGAAGAAAGAGGAAGGCCAACCAAAAAAGTGATGTAAGCACAGTATTGGTTCACTGTGTTACTAGGCCATCCTTTGCTTCACTAGACCATGCTTCTGTGCTGATAATTCTGACCCCATAAACATCACTGGTTGGAGGTGAGAGCCGTTCAGTGGAGAAATTATGTGCAGGACTGAGATAATCACAGCAAACACAGCACATTTGTTCTCAAAGCAAGGTCCCAAAAAAAATCAAAAACACAGTTTAAATGTGTATTTCATTAATGGATCCAGCCAGCCTTCAAGGTTATGGTGACAGAAGGTCTGTTCCAGCTAGACGAGGACCAGCATCTGGGCACTAGGACTAGGTCTGTAAATTATTCTGAGCTCAAGGTAGCCCAACCGGCATACAGCATTGGGTTTGCTCTATGTTCTTCCTTCATATGCACATAATCTCTGTAATGTTCAGCTACTCCATGTTTTCCCAAGGAAAAGAAAGGGATTAGGGTTCTCCAATTTATTCTCTCTGTTCAACAGGCGTGGAAGAAAAAAACCCAAGCAGATAATGTAACTCATTCTTTTTTTGTGTCACTCTTGAGATACTTTGAGATTCTTTTTAAAGGAGGTTGCTGCTCCATAGGTAGGTGCTTAGCAAGTTTTTGTGTGTAATGCCCATTAAGTCAGCTCAAGTTGACTCAAAACAACTAGCAAAACATCACTAATCATGATGGCAAACCCTTACCACCACTTAACTGTTTCAAATGAAGATTAGGAATAGTGCTCTTGAAAACTGGATAGTTCAGGAAACACCAACAAGGACACGTCAAACATGCTGGGCCTGGGAGGAATTAATGTAGTTCATTTTTGGGGGGCACTAACCTGACGATTCACATTAGCTCAAGGTCTAGCTATGGAGTTTATATGTTTAAGGAGAGAGAGAACTAGGGTGAGACTGTTGTGTACCAGGTGAGAAAAACAGTTCACATTCAGGGCAAGAAATTTGGAGAAGGCTATGGAAAGTCATAAAGGATCCAAGCTGGCCATTTCTTAGGTAGCATGTTACAATGTCACAGCAACTCATCTTGCTAGAAAAGGTCAGACAGCAGTTACACCGTTCTGGTACACAGATGTTTTCCTTTTTGGACTCATTTTTTCAAGCAGTGATAGCTGAGTGACATAGTTGACGGGACTGTTTTCTCTGGACAAAGTCCCATGTTTGTGTGTGAAGTTCAAGTATTCTTGGTACTGCCATTTGCACAGTTGTTTCTTCAGTTCACTTTGAACCTAGTGAAAAGAAAAGGAATTGAAAAACAAAGAATTAGAAAATTAAGGCTTAGTGGGCATTGAAGGTAAAATAAGCTTGACTGCTTAGTCCAAATGCACAAAGGCACCCAAATCAATCAGAATTAAGCCTTAACATATTTTTAGATTGTCTTTATTCTCTCTGTTAAACACACAAACATGACAGCTCCTGTGTGCAACTTCAAGTATGGACAGAACATGCCTCCTGGAGCTTTCAAGACTCTAGTAAATAAAAAGGGGCTTCCTCCACCAACCCAGTACTCCAGTACTGTCCTAGCAAGCTAAAGGCCCTTCAACACTCCTGTGTATCTTATTCCAAAAACCAAGACATACAATACCAGCTCTCAGTTTCATCCCATACAGATGTGACCCTGCTTGATAGCAGCACAGTCCCTCACATTGTTGCAGATACTTAAAACTGAAGAAATACACATACACAGAAAAAATATATATATTTATATATTTATGATTACAGGGAACCATAACAGATGCAGGAAAAATCCACTGCCAAGTTGTAACGAGTGGCCATACTACTTCAGAAGCAGTTATCCCTAAGCAGCATGAATGCAAGCCAACACATACCACTTAATCTTGGGGCCAGAGATGATTCTCTGTCTGTCCCTTTTTTTAATATCTAGTAGATTTGTGTGTTGGGAGATGCAAGCTATTTAAAGGCTGTTGACAAGGGGTCTATGCAGACAGAAGGCAGGTGGGAAGCAGAGCATTCTGTATTTATAGGTAGTCCTGAATACACTCTCTCAGAACAGCACTAAAATGGCCATTATAAATTGTTTTTCTAAGCAAAAAATGCATCATTCATCCTTGGGTAGGATTAATTTCACCTAGATTTAGCCACCTCTATGAGAATTATCTGGTCTAAACTAGTGGGGAGACTGAGCCACCATTTGTGGGTCATTATTCTCATCTAACTACACATTTTGCTAAGGAGAAATGTGGTTTTACATTTTCTCATGGCTTTCGTTTCATTTTGCTCTTTTGAGGAAAGTGCAAGCAAATTTACATAGTTTTTTAAAATGATAGGCTCTCTAAAATGTATTCCAGGGAATTTATATGTATTCTAATAATGTTCCAAAAACAGGAGAGAAAGTATTTGAAAAAAACTACTGAAAATGCACAGGGGGGGAGAGGGGGGAGAGGGGCGAGAGGGAAGGAAAAACCTAAGATAATATAAACCTAAAGAAAGTAAGGAGTGTTACAAGCTTTCCACTGAGACATCATCATCATAACTATCAGATATAAAGCAGAAAAAAGTCCCCTGACAGGAAAGTCACCAACCATTTGCAATGGGTCATTGCTTCAAAGCTTGTTTTGTGCCCTTCTGTCAGAACTGTATGAATACAAACACAGTCAAAAAATATATCAAGGGAAAAAATAATATATATAAATATGGGTATTTCATACTTTCAGCAGCAGATCAAAGCACAATCTGCTCTGGAAATAGAAAGGAAAAAAAAAAAAAAAAAAAGAAAAACAAGAGAGGCCCATGAGTTTAGAAGGTTTTAATGATCTTATGCACTTGCTACTCACCTCTGCATTTGAGAAGCAATATAGAAGGGCAACCACAAATCCCTAGGACAGGGAGGGTAGGGAGAAAAAAGTCAACCATCAGAATATAAAACATTGAACCAGAGAAAATCATCAAGTTTCATTCAAAGTTTGAGGAAGATAACAAAAATACATATTTTCCATTGTTCCATTGGAATTTAGGTGAAGTGGCACAATTTATTTGCTTTTCATGATAGGATTAAATTCCATAATGGACCGGGGACACTATATATATATTATTGCCCTTGTATGGAGACACTAAGGACTAACTTACAGTTTACTGTATCCTACAAACAAATTCTTCCTCAGATAAGGTAATAGGGATCTCTGTCTTGTTCTAGTCTGCATTTACTAAATTAGAGAGCTGGGCAATCACCAACCATATGAATTTTAACAAGGGCAAGTGTCCAATTTTACACCTGGAACATGGCAACCCTGGACACACATACAGCCTGGGGAATGAGAGGCTGGAGAACAGCCCTGCAGAGAGGGACCTGGGGGTTCTGGTCAATGGCAAGTTGAACATGAGCCAACAGTGTGTCCTGGCAGCCAAGAGGGACATCCGTGTCCTGGATGCATCCAGCACTGCACTGCGAGCCGGGCCAGGGAGGGGATCGTCCCGCTCTGCTCTGCACTGGGGCAGCCTCACCTCCAGTACTGGGGGCAGTTTGGGCACCACAGGATAAAAAGGATCTAAAGCTGCTGGAGAGTGTCCAGAGGAGGGACACAACATTGGTGAAGGGTTTATAGGTGAAGCC